>NC_079399.1:21570654-21710654 GCF_029220125.1 Pseudoliparis swirei | reverse complement strand
TTTCGCCGAAAGGTGAGGGATTCTCATGCCTGATTAATGGGAAAGTCTACGCCTCAGTACTGTGGACATTGGAGAAGGTGTGTGTGTGTGTTTTTATGTGTCTGTGTCTGTCTGTCTATGTTTGTGTGTGTGTCTTATATCTGTGTGTGTGTGTGTGTGTCTATATATGTTTGTGTCTGTGTGTTTCTCTGTGTGTATGCATGTGTGTCTATGCATGTGTGTCTCTATGTGTGCATGTGTGTCCATGTGTGTGTGTATGCATATGTGTCTGTGTGTGTGTATGAATGCGTGTCTATGCATGTGTGTGTCTCTGTGTGTGCATATGTGTCTATGTGTGTGTGTGTGTGTGTATGTATGTGCGTCTATGCATGCATGTCTATGTTTGTTTGTGTTTGCGTGTGTGTGTGCGTTTTTGTGTCTGTCTATGTTTGTGTGTCTATAAGTGTGTGTCTGTCTGTGTGTGTGTGTTTTATGTGTCTGTGTGTCTGTCTATGTCTGTGTGTCTATAAGTGTGTGTCTGTCTGTGTGTGTGTGTTTTATGTGTGTGTGTCTGTCTATGTCTGTGTGTCTATAAGTGTGTGTCTGTCTGTCTGTGTGTTTTATGTGTCTGTGTGTGTCTGTCTATGTCTGTGTGTCTATAAGTGTGTGTCTGTATGTGTGTCTGTCTATGTCTGTGTGTCTATAAGTGTGTGTCTGTGTGTGTTTTATGTGTCTGTCTATGTCTGTGTGTCTATAAGTGTGTGTCTGTATGTGTGTTTTATGTGTCTGTCTATGTCTGTGTGTCTATAAGTGTGTGTCTGTCTGTGTGTGTGTGTGTTTTATGTGTCTGTCTATGTCTGTGTGTCTATAAGTGTGTGTCTGTCTGTGTGTGTGTTTTATGTGTCTGTCTATGTCTGTGTGTCTATAAGTGTGTGTCTGTCTGTGTGTGTGTTTTATGTGTCTGTCTATGTCTGTGTGTCTATAAGTGTGTGTGTGTGCCATCTGTGTGTGTCTATGCATGTGTGTTTATGCATGTGTGTGTTGTATTGTGCGTGTGTGTGTGTTTATGCGTGTGTATCTGTGTCTGTATGTGTGTGTGCGTGTGTTTATGCGTGTGTATCTGTGTGTGTGTGTGTGTGTGTGTGTGTGTGTCTCACCATTGGATGATCTCTGTGATCTGGGCCTCCCAGTGAGCTACGCTCTCCTTCTTGTCAGCCAGCTCCCTCATCTCGTCCTCCAGCTGCCGGTTGGAGCCGCTCACCTTCTCAAACATGCTGGTCAGCTGAGGGGAACACACACACACACACACACACACACACAGTGATGAAGACAGACATCATATAGAGTCGTAAAGCTGTCACTAGAAACATCTCTTACACAATACATCAAAGTACATCTTCACTTGTTTGTGTTTTCTCTCCATTAGTTTTGGAGTATGAATTCAATGTCACGCTAGTGGATCCTATTTCAAAATGAGGCCCCCGGGCCCAGATGTGACGGAGCGCCACACAGACGTGACGGATGCACTTGAATGCATCGTCGCTGGTTTTGCTCTCAGCGGACATGCAGCGCCTCCTTTGAAAGATAAGACTCTGAACAATAACATTTTCTCGCTCTCCAAACGTATTGAAGGTTTCGAGCCACACGGACGGATCTAATCTGATCATCCGAGTCCTCCACCTTCTCCAAATACAATTTTTCATGATGTGAAATAACAGAATAATACATTAACTATGATATACGATGTGTGCTTCAGTCCGGCCGCATCGGCTCCATCTCATCGGAGACACTTGTAAAAACAACACGCTCACATTTTATTCCATATGTCAAAACCCTGGGACTTTGTTTAAATTGGGAGCTTCTTGAACTTCTAAGAGCTACGTCCAAAGTCAACAGAGGAGTCCAGAGAGTCGCTCCGTCCTGCTGCCGTATTTACGGGGTGGACCGGACAGAGATGTCTTTGGCATCGCTGGAGGAATGTGAGGGAAGGGTCTGGGCCGGGACGCCTGGGGTTAGGGAATGGTGTCTTCTGGTGTGTGTGTGTGTGAGATAAACATGGTGAACTCGTATCTCACCTTATCCAGTTCACTGGACAGCTTCTTATTCTCCTCAGTGAGCACAACTCGCTCCCTCTCGTACTTCTGCTTGTACTCCGTCTCAAACTCCTCCCGCTCGCTTTGGCTGGAGGACACACACACACACACACACACACACACACACACACACACACACACACACACACACACACACACACACACACACACACACACACACACACACACACACACACACACACACACACACACACACACACACACACACACACACACACACACACACACACACACACACACACACACACACACACACACACACACACACACACAGAGACAGACACACACACACACACAGACACACACAGAGACAGAGACACACACACACACACAGACACACACAGAGACAGAGACACACACACACACACAGAGACAGAGACAAACACACACAGACACAGAGACAGACACACACACAGAAACACACACACACACACACACAGAGTGTTAAGCTTCTCACTCTGTACACTTAGTTATTCACAGCTGTAAATCCGATCTGGACTTCCTCTCCGCTGCGGCCGCCTCGTCCTCCGTCGCCGTGCCGACGCTCCGGTGGCGTTCACACACATCAAAGGCGTGGTACTAAAACCAGGTCCACATGATTCAGGCCCAGCACATGAATGCACTTTGATGTCGGGTCCGTGAGGCTCCGGGGCTCTAAAGCCTTCTGCCCATTAACATGGGACCAATCCAGCGGTTGTCAACATGGGATCAAGAGTCCCTCCCCCCCCCCCCCCCTACAGGCGGTCTGCAGCGGAAACACAACGTACTCATTTCTCGGTAGATTAATATGCCAGTTGGCCCGTTTATCTACTTACCCAACCATCACTTTACCGTTGAAATCTACACTTAAATATATACACGTTTCCACGGTGATTCCATCCAGAAATAAACCCTAAATGTACATAAACATACGTAAATATGTAAAATAACAACGTGCCAGCTCGACAGCGCTGAATGGCTCAGCAGGTCATCCACAGCTCTCATTCAAGATTCCACTCATGTAAAGTCTTTATGCACCGCCTCAGAAGGCAGGGTTAATATGGAGAGTATAATAAGTATCGTACAAAGAGGTTCATCCTCTGGTTGGGTTAAGAGCAGCTCGACTACTACAGCCTCAGAATATGAGAATAAAATATGAAGGAAAGCAGAACAACGTCCAGACGCCCCGACGTGGAAAAAAAGGGCGCACCTCTCCCGGCGAGTCTTGTCCAGCTTGTCTTTGAGCATCAGGATCTCCTTCTGCAGCGCCAGCTGGTGGCCCTCGGCGTCACGCAGCTCCTTGTGCAGCGCCTTCAGCTCGGAGCCATGCTGCGCCTCCCTGCGCGCCAACTCCTCCTCGTACAGGAGCGTCTTCTTCTCCAGGTCCCCCCGGAGGCGGCCCACCTCCTGGGTCTGGTCCGCCGAGGCCGGGGCAGCGGAGGAGCCGGCCTGCTTCAGCTGGGTGGTGTGGTGGGGGGGGGGGGGGGAGAGTAAAGTGGAGGGGTGAGGACAGCAAAATGTACCAGAACACTGTCAACGAGGTGTTTGTGTATCCCAGGTGGATGATGATGAGAAATAATATGAAACTCTAAACTACATTTACCTCAAACAGATGACTTATTATTACTATTACAAGGTATTTAGCTCAGGCTGCATCTTTGGACTCTGAGACCAGCTCAGAACCCATCAACCATCGGTGTGATGGGCTTCAGGAACCAGAACCTCTTGACTCCGCCTCCTACAGACTCTGAACTAGGACCTCTTGGCCCCGCCTCCTAAAGACTGACAACCAGAAGCTCTTGGCCCCGCCTCCTACAGACTGTGAACCAGGACCTCTTGGCCCCGCCTCCTACAGACTGTGAGCCAGGACCTCTTGACCCCGCCTCCTGCAGACTGTGAACCAGGACCTCTTGACCCCGCCTCCTGCAGACTGTGAACCAGGACCTCTTGGCCCCGCCTCCTACAGACTGTGAGCCAGGACCTCTTGGCCCCGCCTCCTACAGACTGAACCAGGACCTCTTGGCCCCGCCTCCTACAGACTGAACCAGGACCTCTTGGCCCCGCCTCCTACAGACTGACCCAGGATGTGCGTAGAGGTCCACCAACCTTCAGTCCCTCCAGCTCCTCCTCCAGCTGCCTGCTGTACTGCTCGCTGCGCTCCCTCAGCTTCCTCTCCTTCTGCGCCTCCGCCGACTGCTCCTCCGCCTGCGCCTGCGTCTGATTGGTGCAGAAACGCCGGTTAATTTCCCGTCTTACAGCCCGTGTGACATCGTGTCTGATCTACAAGGGACCGCGGGGAGACTACTCTACCTCCTTCTTGGCCCTCTCGGCCTTCCGCACCTCAAGGCGGAGCGCCTCGACCTTCTGACCCTGGCTCTCCATCTCCTCCTCCTTGTCGCGCAGCTGGCGAGCCAGGCGCTGCTTCACCGACCTGGGGGAGAAGGTTCGGTCAGGGGGGAGATCATGGAACCAACTCTACTCAGGATCTGGGTTTAAATCGTAGTTCCGGCGCGGTGAGGCTACCTGAAGTCTGTGAGCCTCTCGTTCAGCTCAGAGAACTCCTGCATGGCCAGTTTCCTCTGGCTGTGGGCTTCCTTCAGCTCTTTGGACTGAGCCTTCAGCTTCTCGTTGGCCTCCAGAAGATCCTGGACGGATAGAAGGAGGGTGTAAATACACAATAAGCTCAAAACAAGTTTAATTGTCCTTTTTTAAATCCACGGTGACACAAGTTCCACCTTGTGCATGTCGTCCTTCTCCTGTGCGACGCTCTTCATCCGTCTCTCCAGAGTCTTGGCGTGTTTGGATGAGTCCTCCAGGTCTCTGCGGGCCAACGACACGTCCTCCAGCTGCTTCTCAAGGTGGCCTGAGTCTGAGACGCACACACACACACACACACAGAGAGAGAGACACACACGTTTTAAATGCAATGAAACATATAGTTTTCCCTTTTGGTTGGCTGATGTATGAAAATATTTGCTCATTTGACTACTATAGTACTCCATAGTAGTACTATAGTACTCCAGAGTACTAAATATTACTAAATACTAGTACTACTATAGTACTACATCGTACGACTGAGCTCAACTGAATGTAAACAGAAGTCCTGACCAGCGATCTGCTTCTTGAGGATGTCGATCTCCGTCTGCAGACTCCTGATCTCCCCCTCCTTGGTGGCGGTGGGGGGGCCCCCACCTGCTGGGTGCTGCAGGTTCTGCACCGTCTGAGTGGCCTCTGCAATGGGAAGCAGGCGTCAGTTCTGTGCTGTGTTACACTTTGTTTTGTTGTTTTAGAGTTGCTCCAACGTGTCATGAAGCTCTGAGCTGCCTCTAGTGGACCAATGGCAGCATCTCACCTTGCAGCTTGCGGCTAAGCTCCACTTTCTCCTGTTCCAGGCGGCGGATCCTCCGCTCATAGGCCTCCGTGGCCAGGCTGTCCTCCAGGCTGTGCTGGACATCCAGGTCCAACTGGTCCCGGCCCGCCGGACCCGGCTCCTCCGCCAGCTGGCGCAGGGAAGACCGGTCGGATAGAGAACTACAGGGGGGGGGGGAGGAGGAGAGGAGAGGCATGAGGACAGGGCCGGAGAGGATCGGTGATAAGTGTGGATACATAAGCGTCATGGCGTTTAACAGTATTAGAATTATGAAAGTTCATGAAGGAAAACAGCAGGAGAGGAGGAACAGGAAAGAGACAAGAGAGAGAGGGAGAGAGAGGGAGGGAGAGAGAGAGAGAAAGAGAGAGAAATAGAGCGATGAGTTGACAGTGGAGAGGATGTTGAGTCATGGTGGAAGGAGAGAGAGGAGAAGGAAGCGACAAAGGAAGATGGGGAGAGAGAGAGAAATAGATAGAAGAGAGGAGAGAGAGAGGAAAAGCCGTTATCACTGAGCCTTAGAGAGATAAGACAGGAAGTGGTGCTTTGTTGCCTTTAGTGAGAAAAACTAAAGAAAAAAATAATCTCAAAGTCTAAATTTAGGCAGTGGTGGAAAAAAATAATCATTTAAATCTATAGAATCGATGTTGTCACTTACCATTTGCTGGTGTAGGTGAAACCCACGAAGGGTAGGTGGTGGCCAGAGAAGGCTGAGTGAGAGGGAGGGGGCATGGTCTCCTGAAAGACATGAAGCGGGACACAAGTGAGACTTTTAATTCCCATAGAGACGCCATCGTGAACTCCAGGAACACGAGCCCTCACCGAGTTCTTCAGGCAGTCGTCGTCCACATCGAAGTTGGAGGTGTCGGTGGGACTGCTGACCTCGGGGATGTAGGGGGCCTCGCACGCCAGAACGTTTTCCCAATCGATGCCTGAACACAACATGGGATGACAGACCACTCGGAGGTTAATAAGCGCAGCATATAGTAGCAACACGCCATCGGCTCTGGTCACCTGACCTGCACCGAGGAGGAAATCCTTTCTTATGACCATCGTCACCTGGTGCCAACAATACATGATCCACAATATGATCGAGTACAGCATCATATAATATCTATTAAAAGACTGGTGAGGTACCAAATTAGACACACACACACACACACAGACAGACAAAGAGAGAGACACACACACACACAGAGAGAGAGAGACACACACAGACAGAGACACACACACACACACATACAGAGAGAGAGAGAGAGACACACACAGACAGAGAGAGACACAGAGAGAGAGAGACACACACAGACAAACAAAGACACACGCACACACACACACACACAGAGAGAGACACACACACACACAAAGACACACGCACACACAGACAGAGAGAGACACACACACAGACAAACAGAGACACACACACACAAACACAGACAGAGAGAGACACACACAGACAAACAGAGACACACACACACACACACACACAGAGAGAAAGCGAGAGACACACACAGACAGAGAGAGACACACACACACACACACACACACACAGAGAGAGAGAGAGACACACACAAACAGAGAGAGACACACAGACACAGATAGAACTATATTGGAAAAGGAAACACGGGCTCATCTGCGACGTTGGACCGTACCAACGAAGAAGGGGTGGTGCTTGAAGTCCTCAATGCCGTTCTGGCCCAATCGGTGCTCTCGGCTGCAGATGAGCCTGCGGACCAGGTCCTTGGCGTCCTCCGACACGTCGGTGATCTGCTGCGGGAACTGGAAGCGCTCCTGGGCCAGAGGGGGAGAGCGTTAGAGGCAGCGGAGCGGACATGTTTCTCCCTCCTGCTCATGAGCTCCTTCATCGACGCGCCCCGGTGACGTATGACCACCGACTACCGGCTCACCTTGTGGTTCATGATCTTCCCGTAGGTCTCCACCAGGGACTCGGCGTAGAACGGAGTCTCGCCGTACAGCATCTCGTACATGCAGACGCCCAGGGACCACCAGTCGCACTCGGGTCCGTACTTGCCTTTCCCGTCCTCCATGGCCTGGAGGATTTCTGGGGAGATGTAGTCGGGCGTCCCCACCGCCACGGAGGACTGGACCTAGCAGAGGGGCAAACGCAAAAACAAAGAAAGGTCAGGAAGTGATCCTGAGGACACGGCGCACGACCTCACACACGAAGACGCTCGTGAACGACGATGATGAGTTCCAGACGTCTTGGAGATGAAGACCACCAGACAGGCTGTTTTAGGAACTCCCTTTTTACTTCATCAAAACTATTTTTTTGGTGCACATTTTATTCAGTCTGGAATTAAAATCAAAGCAGAATTTTGAAGGAAGTGGCGAAAGTTGCACAGTGGAAGAGAAAAGGCAGACTCTTGGTTCTCCTGTGACGCAACACCGGCTTTCTCCTCGTCTGCAGCCAAGCAGCTGCACCACACTCCTCCTGGGGTGGGGGGGGGGTTGACAGGAGGTCAGCAGAGCTCCGGTTTGTTTGCTTTGGACCGGAGGGAGGAGGCGTCAGCAGCAGTGTGGTAAAGAGGAGGAGGAGGAAGAAAGAGAAGAAGAAGGAGGAGAAGGAGAAGAAGAAGAACAAGAAAAAGAAAAAGAACAAGAAGAAGAACAAGACCAAGAAGAACAAGAAGAAGAACAAGACCAAGAAGAACAAGAAAAAGAACAAGAACAAGAAGAAGAACAAGAAGAACAAGAACAAGCAAAAGAACAAGAAGAAAAAGAAGAGGAACAAGAAGAAGAACAAGAAAAAGAACAAGAAGAAGAACAAGAAGGAGAAGAAGAAAAAGAACAAGAAGAAGAAAAAGAACAAGAAGAAGAAGAAGAAGAGGAAGAGAAAACAACTCACCGTCCCGTCCTCCATGAGCTTGAGGCAGGAGCCGAAGTCGGCCAGCCGGATGTGGCCGTTCACATCCAGCAGAATGTTGTCGGGCTTTATGTCCCTGAAGGAAGACGAGGGAGCAGAAAGAGGGGAGAAGAATGAAGAGGAGGAACATCTATAGGACACATCAATAACCTGGGGACATGTTAATCAGGTGATTCTTTTTTGGGATAATCGGATAAAAAACAAACATTAATTTCCAACCCTTTATTGAAAACAGAACTGTGTGGTTCATTGGCGCCTATGAGGGGGCGGGGCTTATCTTACATTATGGTCTTTTCTCGACCTCCGCTCTTTTGTTGCTCTGCGCTCAATTGAAGAAAAAAATTACACTCAAACATCCCCGCGACTTATTGAGTGGCGTAATAATCGCGCGACACAACAAATCGACAACGAAATTTGTCTCCAACTATTCTAATGATCAATAGTTATGGATTGTTATGGCGTCGTCGTTGCGGCCCTCGTCCGTGGTGGGAGGAAGCGTCGCTGCTCGGGGTTCAGGCTCTAGCAGCCAGACCATCTCAACATGGCTCCCGATCAGGATCCATTCATCCCGCCAGGCACGCTGCATTGGTTTTGCATTACAAAACATGTGTTTACTTCCTGTAAGTTACCAACGCCATGGTAACTTACAGGAAGTAAACCAGCTGTGAGGAAGGCCTCCCAACGGGGATGCGGAGCAGGTGATGGCGTCTCATGAGGGTCTGATGGGGGTCTCATGAGGGTCTGATGGGAGGGTTCTCCGGCTGACCTTCTACTGTTAGCATTAACATTTTCAATTTCAATTCTGGTTTGTTTGTTTTGTTTTATGTATATGTGTATGGATGTATGTGTGTATGTATATGTGTATGTATATATATGTGTTTCTATATATATGGTTCTTTGAAATAAGTTTTTTTGGGGAATCATAGGTTAGGGCACTTATAAGCTGGAGAGCTTCAGCCGCGACCCTTTACGGTCAGCCACTTTCTTTTCTTGTTGATTTGTGATTGTTGTATATTTTGCTGATCAAAATAAACTAAACTCAAACTCAATTATGCCGTCACGATCCATGTAATAACACGCGTCGGAGGATTTCTGGCCCGAACTAGGATGAAACGGAGACGTCACTGTGTCTAAATATAGCCTCCGGTTCCCCCTGAGGGCAGACCCGGTCCCGCGTCTGAGGCCCGACACACGAGGCAGAGACACTCTGTAGACTGGCGTAAAAAGCAGAATGAATAAATAAATACAACTTAGAATAACTGCAAAGGGCAGTTTGGAGTCACGCATGTTGCCCAAGGGCAATCGCAGCGAGTCAGAGTGAAGACGGGCGATGTGGTGACGGGCGGTGACATCACAGGGTCAAAGATACGTGTGGTTCACTTTACTCATGTAGCGCCTTAGCGTACATTAGCTGGCTAAATTCCAGCATGTGGGCGAATCACACTTGGATTATATTGCTGGAGTTTTTATACGCAGCCTACTTGATTATATCAGTTAAAAAGACTCAAATCAACTTTTCGAGGGAAAACCGAATAACTCCTCTGTGGGTGAAGTGTTCCTTTAAAGCTTGTGACATCTTCCTTAAACACCTCTTCACTACCCAGATGTTGGTTTTTGTTTCTTCCTGTAGGAAGACGGAGCAGAGCTCTTCAAACCAGTGACGGCCCTGTCGTCATCATCGTCCATCTCGTGGCTCAGAGACGTCGCTACGCCGTTACCGAGCGAGAGAACAGAGGATTACAGTCATATGTGACTTGTGTAGACTCAGAAAAGTCGGGCTCTACAACATGCGTGTGTGTGTGTGTATATATATATATATTGACACTTTTCCCAAATCACTGCTTGCTTTTTAAAGACCTGGCCTGCTCACAGATGACTTCCAGATTGTATTTTCCAAAGCAGAGATGTATGTGGACCACAGAGCGTCCACACGCAACCGATCTGGAGCATGAACTTGGCAGGCAAGCGAGCACACACACACACAGTCATACTATCAGAAAGAGCTGAAGACGGAGGGTTTCTCTGGTAAGATTGTTGTGTTTATAGAGAACGTTCATCTTGTTTTCTACGCTACACACACACACAGGAGCCAGAGGAACAAGTTGATCTTTTAGAAGAGCTGTCCATTCATTAAACTGTTGGACTTGCTGGTGATCCTGAATACAATGACCTATAGGTGGCGCTAATGTAAAAGGAGGAAGACAGGTGCATCTATTACTACTACATGGGCTGTGCGTGTATATTGCCATAATATATATATATATTATTATTGTATCAGACCCAGGCCAGCCGGTGAAGCGATTCTTCATCTCTCTCTCTCTCTCTCTCTCACTCTCACTCTCTCACTCTCACCCCCAGCAGTCCCCCCCCACCCTACAAGCACCGCACATGGAGAAGCGCCGATGCTACGCTAGTGCTAGGCTACGCCGGTTAGCCAGGAGCTAATTGGGCTCCTGTGTCACGTGGCGTCTGCCGTCTTAAGGAGGCACGTGGACGGGAATAGCGGGAGGTAATCTCCTCTTAAGACCGCGGCGGCCTCCATCTGTGAGGGCCGTGTGACCGCGGCGTCCAGATGGTCCTCACAGATGGAGGCCGCCTCACGCCGCGGCCACACGGCGCCCGTCGACTCGTGAACTACCGTCACAGCGGAGAAGGCCTCAAACATCTCAGAAGTCAGACGGACTTGATCTCCCTTGAGCTTCTTCTCACGGACGAGGAGCCGGCGTCCGATTGGTCGAACACAGGCAGCCGCTTCAGCTCTCGATCGTTTCCCTGAATTTCATTCGAAAAGCCCAAATAAATAACCACCGAACACGATTTACCGTGTAGACGAGACGCTCTTCGTTTAATTTGACTCCTCATTACATCGGTACTGTGCACTTCTTTAGGTCGCTATGGAAACGCAGAAAACCAAATGACCGGGAAGTTGTTGGTGGGAATGCAGCTTTACAGAAGAGACAACTGATCAATAATAAAACAATATTATTGATCAATAGTAAGACCCCACTCAGCTGGCAGCCACACACACACACACACACACACGCGAAAGCTGAGTCATAAGGTCTGTGAGATATTCCTACACTGGTTATCTTTATAAAAAGCTTTCGGATTATGACACACTTAATAATCTGTGACAAACCGTTATGATATTTAGATAACCACTGATGAAGCGTGACGTAAGTAAACAAACTACACTCACGTGGCTTCACCTCCTCCAGGACAGGAAGCTGGAGGAGGAATAGTTTGATAGCAACTCATGGATTTTATGTCCTTGATCAAAACTGTGTAATCGCTTGAACTGGGGTGAACCACGTGCTTTATTTCAGTCATCACACACACACACACACACACACACACAAAGTAAGAGTGCAAATCTCCCACAAGGAGTGTACGCAAGTGAAAAGAGTGTGCAAAGGGGGAGTTGAGGGACCACACCCCCACCCCATCATTACTGTCCACAAACATCCACGAGGAGGAACTGTGTCGTTCCCTCCAGCCGGTCCCTTTTTCTTCTCTCTCTCTCTCTCTCTCTTCCTTCCATCTCCCCACCCACAGCCCTCAGATAACACCGTGCAATTAGTGGCTCCTGGTCCCGTTCTTTACTCCTACACTTATATCTACATGTGCAGGTCACCCGTCGGCCCTCGGGACGCTTCCAGGGCGTTTTAGAGATCGGGGCGACTGCAGACACACAGAGCCGTCTCCACGCCGCCCTCTCTCTCCCTCTCCCCCCCCCTCTCTCTCTCTCCCCCCCTCTCTCCCTCCCCCCCTCTCTCCCTCTCTCCTCTGTTCTCCATCACCTCTCTTTAGCTGCTCCATCATGTCCACCAGCTCATCTTTTCACATCGTCATATTATTATGACAATACCGATTAGAGCCACTAGGGCCGTCCAGCTAATTAGGATTTAGAATGGAGGAGTGTGTGACACGTCGTAAAGTAAATGATGTGCGGGTGTTTTCATCTCTCCGCCTGCTCCTCACCTGTGGACGTAGTGGAGCTGGTGGACGGAGTCGATGGCCAGCACCATCTCGGCCAGGTAGAACCGGGCCATCTCCTCCGGCAGCCGGTCCTCAAACTTACTGAGCAACGTCAGCAGGTCCCCACCCACGTAGTAGTCCATCACCAGGTACTGGAGAGACAGAGTGCAGGTGAGACGCACATCTGGAGCCGTGTTTCCATACAAGACATACAAAGTGGATTTTAAGCAAACTTGGAAAAAAAACATTTAAATGAGGTGATTTTATTAATGAGATAAACTCCGTAAAGACGGGAGCAGGAGGCGGGGCTGAGAGTCCGCACGGCCACGAGATGTTATTCACGAGGAGAAGCTCTATCGCTCCGTGTTTCATCGTGTTTCATGTTGTCCGGAGATGAAGACAAGCATCCACACGTTATGGGAACGTCAGAGAAGACACAGTCCATTAGTCATGTGGGATAAACAAAGGCGTTTCCATCTCCCATTAAACCCACAGACTGGCAGCAGACACCACCAGCCAGCCTAAAAAACGTTTTCCTCCAACCGAGGGTTTGTTGCCGTTTCCAGGCAGCTTTCCTCCTGCAATACTTCAAAGTGCACATCAAAAAAGTATGTGTGAGTTGAAACGCGGCCACCGAGACAAATGTACCGGGAAAAGAATTGCAGGGGAGAGCAGAATATAGTCCAGCACTGCGGTTTACACACAGATCTGTGCAGCGTGGAACAGAGAGAGGATTCATGGGGGGAACAGAGGAAAGTGACTCCCGTCTTCACACGGATGAACGGTTCTGAACCTCTGAGCTCCTCTCAGGAGAGACGTTGGCTTGAAGCCCCCGGGGAGTCCAGGGGGAAGCACACATTTGTTGGGGGCAGTTTTTGCCCCACTGACTGAAATCCACGAGCAATTAAAAAGAAATTGGGGGATTTTTTTGTAAACTTGAAAAATAACATTTAACCTTTGTTCAAAATTTTTTACATATATTTATTTAGGCTTACAGTATTTGAGCAATTGTCATAAAAAATGTCAATAATGACTTTTAGGCAGTAGTCTACAGATTTAAACTCTTTTCTTCCATTTTCTATCGAAAAGAACATCAAATTCAAATGTATTCATATTTTGTTGTGGTTATTTATTGTTATTACATTTTTTTAAACAACATTAACAATTATAACTTTTTATTTTATTTTTATAATTCCAAATTATATTTATTGATTTTTTTTATGTGTCCCTAAAACTAGTACAGGACAGGACACAACAAAGAACAAAACAAAACGCTTTTAAATGATCCGAATTATTAGAGGACATTATGGGGTATGTGTTGCCTCTCCTCGTGACATCAGGGGCAACATCAGATTTATTTGGGGCAGTTTTGTCCTTGTGTGTTTCCGATGCTGGTTTTAAGAGTTAGAATGACAAGAAGTCCTGGCATTTAAACTCAGAGTCAGCAAGAGAAATAGAGAGAGAGAAAGACAGAGAGTCAGAGAGAGAGAGAGTCAGAGAGAGGGAGTCAGAGAGAGAGAGAGTCAGAGAGAGAGGGTCAGAGAGAGAGAGAGAGAGGGGGGGGGAGTCAGAGAGAGAGAGAGTCAGAGAGAGAGAGTCAGAGAGAGTCAGAGAGAGGGAGTCAGAGAGCGAGAGAGAGTCAGAGAGAGAGAGAGTCAGAGAGAGAGGGTCAGAGAGAGCGAGTCAGAGTCAGAGAGACAGACGGTCAGAGAGAGAGCGAGAGAGATAGAGTCAGAGTCAGAGTCAGAGTCAGTCAGATAGAGAGAGAGTCAGAGTCAGAGAGAAAGAGAGTCAGAGAGAGAGTCAGAGAGAGAGAGAGAGACCCAAACTCTCCGCGTTGTGCTTGGTGGTGAGCAGTGAATGTGCTGGTCAGCGTCTGGCAGCTCCGCCCTCCAGAAGCTGGCAGGTAGAGCGACTCAGCAGAAGTCTGTGGTTGTAGCTTTGGAAAGTACCAGAGGATGAATGTGCTGAAGGAGAGGAGGATCAGTGGAGGTGAAGAGTCCACCGAGATTAGTTAGAACCCTGGAAATACACTTCTGAAGGCTGGTGGGGAAAAACACTTCAACGAGCTGCTTATGGGGACACAAAACACACACACACACATAAAGACACACACACATACGGAGAAGGTTGCACACCATCACACATGCACACCATCACAGAGACACACACACACACACACAAACCATCAGACACGCACCGAACACAAACACCATCACAGACACACACACACACACACCATCACACACACACATCATCACATACACACCATAACAGACACAAACAGAGAGGAACAGAAACACACAGAGAGAGAGAGACAAACACACACACAGAGACACACACACAGAGACACACACACACACTCACCAGGTTGTTCTCGTCCTGGAAGGCGTAGTGCAGGGTGGTGATCCACTGGGAGTCCCCGTTCACCAACACGTCTCGCTCCTCTCGGAAACACGCCGTCTGCAACACGCAGAGGGACATGTGACCGACAGCTGCTGTCCATGTTTACATATGAGGAGCTAACGCTAGCTCACTCTGCTAACGCTAGTTCACTCTGCTAACGCTAGTTCACTCTGCTAACGCTAGTTCACGCTGCTAACGCTAGTTCACTCTGCTAACGCTAGTTCACTCTGCTAACGCTAGCCCCCAGGATAAACTACTACAGTACATTACAACAGGATTTTCATAAAGGGTCCAATAAAATAGAACGTGCCCCGCTCAGGCCAAAATAAAACTCCTGCAATGTAACATAACTCATCACGCCTCGGTTAATAGAGGAGACACCTGGTTACTCATCAGCCTCGTAAACAAAGACTGCATAGCGACCAGCAGAGGGGTGGACTCGAGTCACGTGACTCGGGTCATAGTTTCTAGGTTTGTGCTGCGCCACCCTGGAGACATATGAATGCATCTGTGATTTAGTGCAGTCCTGACATAATTGGTAGACTGTGGTTGCGCAATGGATCGCTTTGTAATACAAATCACCACCACGTCCTCATCCGGCCCCCTGGTCTTGCACTGGGAAGGGCATAATCTGAACGTCAGTATTTTAAAATGTGTGTTCAGTGCGTTGATGTTGTGGCCCTCTGCACTGTTCCCCGTGTCTGGGCGTTAGCGTGCACACATCAGGGACCAGTTTCGTCCGGTGACGTTCTGAGGCCTGAAGATTGGAAGACTCGGGGGAGCAGCAAGAATGTCAGCCCTTCAGGAAGAGGTCGATGAGAAAGCGCGTGCATCGGCAACTCGTGCAGCGACACGTCCTGCGAGCGTTGAGCAACGGAGGCCCGATGGGAGCGTGGATCGCCTCCGTCGCTTTCTCTCCCAAAAAAGCACCCTGGGGAAAGCTCGCGAAAGCCGGCGAGCGACGCTCACCTCGGCGCGCTTCAGCATCTCCCACTTGTTGAGGATCTTCATGGCGAACACCTTGTCGGTGTTTCGCACTTTTACGACCGCGACCTGCAAAAGAGGAGAGAAGAGTGCGGCGCGTTAATGAGACGTTGCGAGAAAAGAATGTGACACGCGGACGAGCAGGAAGAATACCAGAAGGATTCAGCATCTCCTCCCCGACGCAAACGAGAGAGGGACGCGACATATCTGCGAGGGGATCGTTCACGTGCGATCGCAGCTCCAAAAACAACACGCGTATGATTTAGAAGCAGCGCCAAAAAGCTTTAGGCGTGAACCGTGAGTATAAGAACGCTGACGACTAATCCTGGAATCAAAGCGATGCCGAGTGTCTCTTTCTGTGAAGAGGCTGTGTTGTCAACAACAACAAGAGACTGCATTCAAATGTCCGTGGTCTGGACTTCACGTAGAGACACATGACGCTTGTATATGTTCACGTTGTCACAGCGCCACCTACTGGCTCAACTGGACTTGGTCGAATCTGCCCCCAAACTTGATACAAGTCCCGGCGTGAGGATATCGACACGCCTATTTTCACTCAGTCAAAGCGCCACCTGCTGGCCAAAGGTAATTCACATCGGATTCACATGTAATTTACACGACGTGGTCTAGACTTCACGTAGAGACACGTGAGGCTTGTATATGTTCACATGGTCACAGCGCCACCTACTGATGAGGAAGATCAACCCAAAAAAAATAATCAGAAAGAAAACGATGAGATCATCTCAGCACAACATCCTGGTTGACAGGAAGCAGTTGAAAAAAAGAAGAGAGATGATTGGAAGAAGACGGGAGGAAGGAGAAGAGATGGGAGGAAGGAAGGAGTTGAGAAGAAGGTGACAGCAGAGTAGAGTCAAGAAGGGGACGGGAAGGACCCGGGACAGGAAGTGACCCGGGATACTAACGTCCTGACCTAAAGGGCCAGCAGATGCACCTGGATCTGGATCCACGCAGCTGGGCCCTTACATGTGACTCATGCTTCCCACCAGCAACGTCTGCAGCGCGGCTCTCATCGGGGCGATTCATCGGTATTCTCTCACTATCGTGACATTGAGACTAGATATCGTCTCAGACTGTGGAAGAGAACTGGATAGAACTTGGACCGACATGACGCAGCTCAACTTTATATCCAGAACTCTCCCCTCGTGCTCATCGTAGCCTTCTTGTCCCGTCTCAAAACCATAAAAGCCAGCTCTCCCTTCACTGATTACCGCCATGACAACCTTCCCCTGGCTCTGGCTTCCACGTTTGGCCAAAAAAGGAGCTGCCCGAGCCGCCGCGACGAGGCCCTGTGCTCGCTCACACCGGGCCCCGTTTCCCTTTTGCCTCCTTCGTATTCTACGAGGATTCTATTCTCAAAAGGAGAATGTCCGTTTGTTTTCTTATTTGGCCTTTGCGATGGTTAATTGTGCATGAAATAAGCATGTTTTGGAATTAATAATAAAAAATACAGGCACGTAGACGGACGGACAGGAATTTGTACGAGCACTGCGGGTGAGCGCACGTGCACGTGCACGCCCACGCGCACGAGAAGTGAAACAAACACAGGCGCCCTGTGCAGCAGAGGGGTCTGCAGTCTATTAAATGAGCTGGGGAATGCTGCTAATGCAATACAATGATAACATTCCTGCAGTGTTTGGATTTCCCCTAGTGAGGAGTGGAGGAAGGGCGGGGGGGGGGGGGGGGGTGGGTGTCCTTCTCTCCACTGTTCCTTCCTCCATCTCTCCTGTCCGGTGTGGTGTCGGCTGCAGGGCCCAGGAACAGACTAAGGGACGCTTCACGTCAGTATTCGTAGATTAAATAATTATCCTCGTTCTTTGCGGCTGCGGTTTCTGTTTTTGTGTGTTCCCCGAGAGGGTCAACTGAGTCCTTAAATGTGGTTTTATCAGTTTGGAAACACACCACAGCAGCTGCAGCAGCTGATCTAATTATTCCAGAGGGCCAAGTAAGGACTGAAAACACTTCGGCATTCTGAAGGAGACGTACAGCAAGTAACGTGCTGCCTCTCAGGCCGGGGCCGCCTTCTGGAGGCCGGTTTAAACTCCCGCCCCCCCCAGGACAACTCCGCGTCGAAGCGACCATGACGACAGCGATTGGTCCTCTCGGTCGCGTTTCCTCCTTTGCGTTACGGGCTGTGCACACACAGCTTCTCCTCCGTCGTTTCATCCAGCGAGCCACCGGGCTGCGCTCCACTCGGCCCGTTTGCTTTGACCCAGTCGGATGGGGGCGGCGGCAGCAGCTCGGGGCGCCACACAGGGGGGGGGGGGGGGGCTACAGGTCTCTCGCCTCCCTCCTGACTCGAGTATTTGATCGTCACTTCGCTGTCCGTCTCTTTTCCGCTCCGTTGCAATGACTGGGCTCAGTTTTCTTCAAAATCGCCAAAAGTGACGACAAACACGGACGCCTGTGGGTCAGTGGGGATCGGCGGTTCAATCCCCCGCCCTAGTCGATGCGTCCTTGAGCAAGGCACTTGACCCTGAATTGCTCCCCGTTGCCGTGTCTACGGTGTGTGAATGTAACATGTAAAGTGTCTTTACGGTACCTTAAAAGGCGCTATATGAATCAAATGGATTATTATTAAATAAAATGTCATATATTCTTTTGAGGTCATCCCAAAACACACATTTTTCCGCATGTGTGCGATCTGACCTCAGGTCAGCGGAAACGTCTCGGTTCTAAGTCGGAACCATAACCGGGAGTTTGGTTTCATTTCCGCTTGTGTTTGTAATATTTACTGCCGTTGTAGAAAAGATGCTTTTATTTGATCGATCGTTGTCGTCGGCTTTTGTTGAGGTGCTTTGGAGTTCAGGTGGTTCCAAGTAGCAGCCACGTGCAGCTGAGGGCGAGACGCATGGAGGATCAGTGAATCCTATTCGACACATGGAGGCGGGGCTCACGGGTGTTCGGTCAATCTGCCTTCATCCCATTCACATCGAAGACGAGCGACGGAAAGAGAAAGATAATAAACCACTATAACTGCGGTCGATATTGAGAGCAAAAAGAAGCGGGCCTGGTCTTCTGCCGGCGGTGTCCGGCTGCAGACTCCAGCTCGCGATGGCCACCGGCTCCTCGTCGGGTTTCATTCTGCTGCTTCTGGGTTTCATGAACCTCTCGGTAGCTTCCACACGGCAACGCGCTGCCAGAGGGTCTCTGGAGCCCTGCAGCACAGCTGACACTGGAATGTTACCACAAGGCAGTTCATGGAGCACACACAGACACATGACTCGCATACCAGCACTCCCTGCAAGTGAGCACATTAGTGCATGTGTGTGTGTGAGGGGGGGGGGGGGGGTATGTATGGTACTGCAGCCTCGTGCTGCAAGGGTAGGTGTGCCCAAATCTACCCGCATTCTCCTCCGTCTCTCTCACCTGCGAGTGTTTCAAAAGGAACTCAGGAATTTGCTCTCCTGTGTTTGCACAGGCGAGGGAATAACTCTTCCAGAGGATCCGTGTGTGGCGGGGCGAAGCAATCGGGAGGCTCCACACCGGGCCCCGAGACGTCCCCGATGGAGGCGGGACGCGAGGCGAGAGGATTATGCGCAGCGGCGGCTACCCCGGAGGTCTGTGCGGGATTACGCAAGAGGCTGCGGGAGACAACGATACCTGTCCCGGCGACATTCCCCAGCGTTGACATCATGACCTGAAACCCAGTGACACGCCTCCCCGCGGGCAGACAGGAAACCCGGCACACTGCGTGCTTCCACGGGTTCTGGGTTAAATGTGAAAGAAGAACAAACTTTTTGCGTTGTTTTCTCGCGCTGCGAGCGGAGTCGCGCTCGCGCTGCGGACCGATGCGACGCGCCGCTGCTGGAATGCAGCGAGAAAAGCGATCGCTCAGAGCTCGGGGGTTTGGAGGTCGGAGGGGCAGCTATCGTCACGGAGACGTCGCCCGTCAAAACGAGACGCAGAAAACACACCGCATTCGCTCCAAATGAACCCTGAGCAGCTGCTTCGCGGACAGGAGAGAGGAAGAGGAAGAGGAAGAGCTGGGTCGGGTTATGGATTGCTGCTCTGTTACGTAGAGTGTATAAAAAACCAGACGGTGCGTTACCTCTCCGAACGCTCCTCGTCCAATCACCTTCAGGATCTCAAAGTCTTCCTTGTGCAGGCGCATCTGCTTCACTTTGGAAGTGAAGGGTTTGGCTGTGGAGAGAAGGAGACAGGCTTTAGGAAACAGGACACACGTGAGGAGAAGAAGCTTAAATGTCTTCACAAGTTAAAATTAAATGAAAAATTAAATTAAATCAGAATCGGGTGTTGATGTGTGAGGAAAACAGCATCAGACACCAGGCTAGTAACCACGGAGACATTTGATTTAAGGTCGTATTGACCAGCTGGACATGGTCAATAGCTGAAGTCAGGCAGGAGATGAAGTCACTCACTAATTATCATACGATCGATACTATATTGATTCGTTGGACAATGATAGAATATTTGCCGATATTATAAACGATTTTTATTGATTCCACTTCATTCACAGGCTTGTGATCAGAGTCAATATCACACGCCCAATTCATGCATCAATATAAACTCACAAAAAGCATCTCAGATATGGTTGAACTGTGTCATCACAGGGCTCCTGCAGACGTGTGAATGAAAAACAATCTAGAGAACAGAGCAGGTCGACCTTAAAGCTGCACCTTAAGTAAACAGCTGAGAACATTTCCTTAGCTAAACTCCTTTACTGTCATCGGCAGGTGGCAAGACACAGGAGGTGAGCTTGGATATGGAATACACACACACACACACACACACACACACACACATACAAATAAATGAATAAAAACCTCATCCACATAGTAATGTGATCACCTTCTAGGGACCCACAATAATCCTTTCTCTCACTAGAGGCTGCAGTGACGTTCTAAATGACCACCTGGACCCCTCTGTGTATCACATGACCCCTCTGTGTAGCACATTACATTACATGTCATTTAGTTGACGCTTTTATCCAAAGCGATTTACAATCCTGTTACATACACTGTAGACGCAGCTACAGGGAGCAACTCAGGGTTAAGTGTCTTGCTCAAGGAGACATCGACTAGGGCGGGGATTGAACCTCCAACCACCTGATTGAAAGACGGACCTGCTAACCACTGACCCACATGACCCCTCTGTGTATCACATGACCCCTCTGTGTATCACAGAGGGGTCATGTGGTCATACTCATGTTTACTTCCCTCTTGCTTTGTATGTAAACGCCAAAGTTAACATGTGAGAGCAGTTGGCGTTCTCGAGTGGGCAGCTTTAATTAGCCTTGATTGGTGATGCTCCATCATATCTTAAGGAGCTTGTAGTACCATATTGCCCCACTAGAGAGCTTGTAGTACCATATTGCCCCACTAGAGAGCTTGTAGTACCATATTACCCCAATAGAGAGCTTGTAGTACCATATTACCCCACTAGAGAGCTTGTAGTACCATGTTACCCCACTAGAGAGCTTGTAGTACCATATTACTCCACTAGAGAGCTTGTAGTACCATATTACCCCACTAGAGAGCTTGTAGTACCATATTGCCCCACTAGAGAGCTTGTAGTACCATATTGCCCCACTAGAGAGCTTGTAGTACCATATTACCCCACTAGAGAGCTTGTAGTACCATATTACCCCACTAGAGAGCTTGTAGTACCATATTACCCCACTAGAGAGCTTGTAGTACCATATTACCCCACTAGAGAGCTTGTAGTACCATATTACCCCACTAGAGAGCTTGTAGTACCATATTACCCACTAGAGAGCTTGTAGTACCATATTACCCCACTAGAGAGCTTGTAGTACCATATTACTCCACTAGAAAGCTTGTAGTACCATATTACCCACTAGAGAGCTTGTAGTACCATATTACCCCACTAGAGAGCTTGTAGTATCATATTACCCCACTAGAGAGCTTGTAGTACCATATTACCCCACTAGAGAGCTTGTAGTACCATATTACCCCACTAGAGAGCTTGTAGTACCATATTACCCCACTAGAGAGCTTGTACTACCATATTACCCCACTACAGAGCTTGTAGTACCATATTGCCCCACTAGAGAGCGTGTAGTACCATATTACCCCACTAGAGAGCTTGTAGTACCATATTACCCCACTAGAGAGCCTAAATGCGGGGCTACTTGTGGTTCCTAGAGTCTTAAAAAGTAGGATGGGCACCAGAGCCTTCAGGTAATAAGCTCCTCCTCCTTTATGGAACCAGCTTCACCTTCAGTCCTGGAGAGTGTCTTTTGGAAACTGCCGGTGAAAAGTTTTTACACTCGGCAACAACGGAGGACAGATTATTCACTGCTGGTTTTTAAAACTATTAAGTGAAAAGGGGCTGCATGTATCCCGTTGGTGCGGATCATGTTGAAGAGGAGGGGGGGCGGAGTCAGGCTGAGAGGGAGAACACACTGATTAGTAGCTGCGCGCTGACTCAGCAGCTCCACTAAACCAGCCACATGAGAAATGTCTTTCATCTCTGAGCCCACCACACACACAAACACACAGACACACACGCCTTCTTAGAAACACCACAGTCAAACAGATTATCTATAAATTGCTTTTGTGGACCAAGAGAAAGAACCCATCAGCCACCCCTCAGACGGCAGGTGGGTTATTGACGCACAGTGGCTACTAACCGGTTATTGTGGCCTGGAATTCAACTGAGTGTTGTGTAAATAGCGGGCCCATATCTCAGTGAGCAGGGTCACCATACAGCACCGGACGCCTCATTTATTTATTACCTTCGCATTGAAAATGCAGAAGGTTATGTTTTGATCGCCGTGTATTTATTTATTTATTTGTATGCGTGTTACTCGCATAACTCAAAAAGTATTAAACCGAATCGCATGAAATTTGGTGGGATGATTGGTTATTTTCCGGGGACCATTTGATTAGATTTTGGGATCGATCGGGTCAAAGGTCAAGGTCATGAAAAGGTAAAAATCATCTTTTTACCATAGCACGGTCAATTTGTATCCAATTGGCATGCAACTAATGCCAAAATGTTCATAATTCAACGCCCAATCTTGTGATATGCGAAGGTATGCGCTCTACCGAGTGCCCGTTCCAGTTTATTAAATGTGCCAACGTTAGCTAAGGCTAAATTCCAGCTGTGGTCCCTGTGGCCAGATGTTCCAGCCTTCACTAAAGAATAGGCGAACACAGTAGCATGACTGGAGCTTTTTGTCTGCAGAGTGCAGGACAAGTGAGCCACAGTTGTGAAATATAAATACGAATAAAAAGATGACTTGAATGTACGCGAGACGACCTTCCGCAGACACGGGAGGAGGTCATAGACACGCAAACACTGGCGCACACGTGCAGCAGCGTGTGCTCTGCAGGACACACGCGTGTGGGGTAGTGTGTGCCTTTTGGATGCAGGGAAACTGGAAAAACACGAGTGACGCCAGCTAATCCGCGTTGCCAGACTGGTTCAGCCCCATAAACGCCGGAGTGCTTATCGGGCCCATCTTCTCGCGTGAAACTCGGTAACTGCAGGAGAAATGGGTTCGCTTGGCAGACGCGGCGCTCACAGCGTCTCCAGGGTGTGTTTGTGTGAAGTGTGTTCATGTGTCATGCAGTGCGACAGTGTTACATACACACACGTGTGCGTGTGTGTGTGTGTGATTCAGCGCTGGGAGGAACAGCCGTGTTTATAGTGCTAGGCGGAAATTAATATCAGGTTCATCCACTTGGTGACCAATGGGTGTCCAGGACTTTAAAACCAAATGTCCATGAGCAAACACTTTGTGAAATCTCTGTGTATATATGAAAAAGTGATAACATGTTGGATTTAAACTAACAATGATGATTCAAAAGCATACAGTATAACCTTACATGACTGAGACAATAGTTTCATTAAAATAAAACATTTATATAAATAAAAATTTAAAAAACTTGCTCTGCTAGCGTGCCGGTTATATTTTGAGAGTCTCTTTAAAAAAATATGCTAATTATTTCAAACTGAGCATAAATGAACAAGTGAATATAACAACATTTCCATGACTTTTCAAAAGCTTTAAGGATTACATTTTTTTTCAGGACTTTTCCAGGCTTGGAAATAACCATTAAAACAATTACATGACTTTTCCAGGTTTTCCAAGACCGTAGGAACACTGTCATATTTTTATCAACGAACCCAAATTGAGTCACTTGTTCCCCCCCTGCTGTTCCATGTCATTTTCAGAAGAGTGAAAATAAATAAATATCCTATGTGAGGTATAACAATACACAGCGAGGCAAGGGACTGCTGTGTGCGTAGGGACATTATGGTCTGTCCCATGCCCTCCCTCAGTCCCAGAGCAGCTGCAGAGGGACGGCAACGCCCCCGTGCAGAGCGAGCTTCACACTTTCAAATGATTTCTCAAAGGGAACTTCAATCTCACTCAAAGGAACCACGGGGACGTTCTGAGGTAGCCGTCCCCCACGTTGCCGTCGTACGTCGGAGGGGAACGGCTTTGAGCCGATACGTGCGCTCCCTTCAGGAGTCGACATGCACACGTACACGACCGGTCAAAAGTTTGGGGTCACCAAGAGAAAGGAAAAAAACACTTAGAAATTTCCTTATTTTTTAAAGAAAAGTACTATTTTTCAATTCAGTTCATGTACTTACACTTATATTTTATTGAATATTTATTAAATTACTATTTTCAAAGGCTTTTTTAATGGATGCTAATTTTAAATATATTTAAAACAAAACTAGAGGGCCTTCACATATCCCCATTAGAGAACCACTAATCTAGAGGATGCAAAATATTAACTCATCAAGATAAAAAAAAAACTAAAAGGCCTCAGAGACAGTGAAGGCCTCATTGAGACAGTGAAGGCCTCATAGAGACAGTGAAGGCCTCATAGAGACAGTGAAAGCCTCATAGAGACAGTGAAGGCCTCATAGAGACAGTGAAAGCCTCATAGAGACAGTGAAGGCCTCATAGAGACAGTGAAGGCCTCAGAGAGACAGTGAAGGCCTCAGAGAGACAGTGAAGGCCTCATAGAGACAGTGAAGGCCTCATAGAGACAGTGAAGGCCTCAGAGAGACAGTGAAGGCCTCAGAGACAGTGAAGGCCTCATAGAGACAGTGAAGGCCTCATAGAGACAGTGAAGGTCTCATAGAGACAGTGAAGGCCTCAGAGACAGTGAAAGCCTCATAGAGACAGTGAAGGCCTCATAGAGACAGTGAAAGCCTCATAGAGACAGTGAAGGCCTCAGAGAGACAGTGAAGGCCTCATAGAGACAGTGAAGGCCTCATAGAGACAGTGAAGGCCTCAGAGAGACAGTGAAGGCCTCAGAGAGACAGTGAAGGCCTCATAGAGACAGTGAAGGCCTCATAGAGACAGTGAAGGTCTCATAGAGACAGTGAAGGCCTCAGAGACAGTGAAAGCCTCATAGAGACAGTGAAGGCCTCATAGAGACAGTGAAGGCCTCATTGAGACAGTGAAGGCCTCATTGAGACAGTGAAGGCCTCATTGAGACAGTGAAGGCCTCATTGAGACAGTGAAGGCCTCATAGAGACAGTGAAGGCCTCACATACTTGGACCAGCAGCCCGTTACAGTAAGTAACCCTTACAAACCCCATCCAGAGTGGGACCAAGGGACATCTGGAAGCCATAATGCAGATTATTTACAACCACAGTGAGGTAACGACACAAAAATGCTGCTTGAAAGAGAGAAAAGGGGGAGACGGGGAGTGTATGTGGGGGGGGGGGGGTGATGGGTAGAGACGGAGGCTGTTCAGGATATGACGTGAAGGGGGAGGAGAGAGGAAGAGACCCATGGATGGCCGTTGCTTCCATCAGACCATGGAGGACCAACTGAGGATGCTCCACGTTACAAGAAAGGAGATAAGTCCGGAAAAAACGGTTTCAGGATTCAACCGATGAACAGAGGATGGGAAGCATCCAGGAATGTGGAGCGTAACGGTGCGCATTACCGTAGGGTTCACAACGGCTATGGGACAGTGCCACTGGTCGGTTTATTATTTCACTGTGACAGCAAAGTTCTGCAGCAGAAATCATTTGGTCTAGAAATAGTTCTCCTGGTTGAACAAAGAGAACAAGGACTGCACAGGAAGGCAATATTTTCATTTACTCTTCATGCTTTCATCTTCTGTGCCTGGATGTTGTTTTGTGTCTATTAATTCAGCATAATCTTGTTTTATGTTGTTGCTTTTTCCATTTTAACAGTTGTCCCTGATCGTATTTGCTTTGTGTGTTTTGAATGTGTGAGCCACTGTGTTGTCTTGTTCGTACTAAGAGTCTCTGATGGTACTACGTGTATTAATATTCCCTCTATCCATTGTGTGTGCACCCATTGAAAAGCATCAATATTGTATAAACCTTGTATATGTAATCTTATCTGTTTTTAGTTTTGCTTTGTGCCACGTTTACAGAAATGTTGTTATTAATGTACCCTGACAGGGTGTGTGTGTGTGTGTGTGTGTGTGTGTACGATCAACCCCAATAAAAGGCCTTTCTGAGTTTCACACCATACGATACCCAAGGGGCACAGACGGCACCCCCACACAGGATGGATGTCACATGGGGTGGGGTGGGTGGAGTCATTAAATCATTGATAAGCGCCGGATATTTGCAAAGGGCAAACAGGGAATCACTTACATAGCGAGTAAACATGCCTCGGGGCATTAAATTGCATTTAATGCTCGGCTGCATACCAGCGTCACCAACATTCCCAATGCTGTCTGTCTGCAATGACACCCCCCCCCCCCCCCACCCCTCCTACCCCGCTCAACCACAGCCATCCTCAAGTTCCCCTCACTGCTGTTTTCCTTTCACCGTCATCCCTACCCATCTCTCTTTCCATCCCTTCATCTCGATTTCCGACATGTCTATTGGGCAGCTTGCTTCAGCTCCTTCCCCTCCTGGGTGCAACCCCCCCCACACCCCCGCCCCCATCAATGCTCCAGTCACTAATAAGAGGGCATGAGAGGTCAGAAGGCCTTAATCTAAACAACGTGCGACGCAAAGCATTAAGCACACAAACAGGATGTTCCCAAAATATTAAGGAACCACAAACACCAGAAGAAGAGGGAGGCGGGGCTTGACAAAACAATAGGTCAGACGTAGAAACTGCTGCACCGTAAGGGGGCGTGGCTGCTTCTGCTGTTTGCACAGGAAGTGTTCCCTTCAGAGCCCTCAGGCCCACGGACCTGTTCACACGAAGTACACAACGTCTGCGTCAACAAGGCATCCCGATACCATCTGGAGGTAGAGAGGGAATATGAAAGGAGCCATATCACCCAGCTGGGTCGGTGCAGACAGACCAGGTGCTGCATTGTTTCTCTGCTGGGTGTCGATGGCTGTGATAAGACCCCAATGCTTTGCCACGGGAGGCAGAGCCCAAATCAGCATTTGAAAGACTCATTTTTATTTATTTATTATATATATAAATAGTATATATATAAATATAAATTTATATATATACATGTATATATATTGATATCTATAAATATATATTTATATTCAGGTTGTTTGCTTATTCAGGTATTTTAAAATATTAAAAATAGCTTTTGATGGTTCATTTGTTCACTAATTGGGTAACACTGTGGGCACCTGTTCTATGTAGGAGGGGGGCAGGTACAGGACCAGCATGCACCTGGGTAGGCCTATTGTTGCCTTTGTTCTTTTGCTTGCTTGTTTGTTTTGTTTAGTGAAATAAAATGATCAGAATAACAGAATCCTGAACGGAAAATGCTTTTTTTTGGTGCTGCATAAACCCCAAAACTATTTGATTTCTGTTTATTTTTAATTTATTGTACAAATGGCCACTCCGAAGCGGACATGTGTGACTCTTCTGCTTTTTAGTGCCGGCGGGAACACTGGCTGCTCCATCCGAGAGACAAAAAGGACTTAGTGGAGGTCTCGCTACGCGGAGGCCACCAGAGACGGCGCTCCAAACACCGGGGCGCCGTGTGCCGCGGGAATGTGCAACAACCCGGAAAACATTCGACAACAATCCCGTTCTGGCAGAGAGCCGGAACAGGAATGCCGTCGCTCGGCGGCAGCAGAACTTAAAGAGTCACCTCAACAAAAGGAAAGCTTTACCGTGGTGTCCGGCACCGACATGTCACAACATCCTGACGGATATCACGCAGGGAGCTTCCTACTGCCTTTTCTGGACTCGTCCTTTCTGATGTAGTTTCCACTCTGCATGGAAAGTGAGGGGGGGTTGTTGCTAAGCGACGGCCCTCCGCAGAGCCACCGGTACGGCCCGGCACCGACGCTGCACCATGTAGGGGTTTGATTCCCAGCGGGACCACCCATGCTATAAATGAATGAAAGCATCCACCAGGCATTTGTTAAGGCCTTTAAAAGCAACAGTGAAGTGGATAACAATAATACGGAAACTTAAATGGATCTGGCATAGATTAAAAGGGGGGAATGTCGGGTCTCAACTCTCAAGTGAAGGAGATGAGGAAAGGTAAAAAAAAAATGGAATGGAGAAAAGAGGAGAGGTAAGAGAACAAAAGAGACGACAGAGACGGAGGAAAGAGAAGGAGGAAAGAGAGGAAAGAGAAGATCAGGGAGGACTAGAAGGAGGGATGTTTCCGTGAACAGTCAAAAGTGCATCGCCTCCGTATACGCAAGCAAAGGTGCACATTCACAGGCCGACACTCGGCCAACGAGGCGACGCGTTTCCAAGCTGAATACCATAATGGGTGCAGTCTTTCAAATAACCAATAGTTTAGCCCTGAAGTTCCAGCGTGGTACGCCCCAAATACCCAGCAATTGAAAGTGACAGAACACAGACAGACAACAGACAGACAGTAAGGAGGGCTGACCCCAAAGCTGTGCCATGGGAGTCAGAGTAGCATTTGAAAACGTCATGTTTCATATATATATATACATACATATATATATATACATACATATGTATGTATGTATATGTAGATATACATGTTTACATATATATATCTATATATACGTATATATAGACATATATATGTATATATATACACACATATATATAAATAAATATACAAATATATACATACATATATATACTAGGGCTGTCAATCGATTTTAAAAAATCCTAATTAATCGCACATTTTGAAATTCATTAAAAGTTGTTTTTCGTCTTTTTAAAGACAAAACTTCACACAGAGCTGTGTTTTCAAAGAGGCTCCTACATATGAAGTGCCAGCGAGGTATTTAATATCGTGGATGATAAATTGTTTCTTCAGTGAAACATCAGATTAGTAAAAAAAAGAAGTATATTGAGACCCCATTGGTCCTGTCATCTTTAACACTGAACACAGCAGAACCAGTGGCCTTGGTGACTGACTGACATTCACATGTCACGTTAACCCTCTGGTAAATGCACAGAAAAGGTTTAACTTTTTAATTAATTTTCAAGCACTTATCATATTAGCGATAGTTTTACCCTTGCCTGTCTCAGTTCAAACTGTTCAGTTTTCCAGTAATGTCCGTTAAAAATGCAAGGTCACCCCCCTTGTCTTCAGGGGCAGCAGTAGTGTCAAGTTCTTCTTTGTGGAAACCACCGCGCCAGATCATCACGGTCGGTCAAGGGTCAAGTTCCCAGACACTCTTCTTACTCTTCACTTTATTTTGAGTTTTGTTGAACATCGAGAGACTGGAGAGTACATCCATACTTACTTCGCTTTCAAGCACAGTTTTAGCAATTATCATCATTGCTTCTTTGCACTGCTGCTATTTGAGCTATTTTTTTTTATGCCAACATGGCACACGACTCATCTGGTCCCGGCGACTAGGTGTGCCCGGGGGCACCCTCTGGAGGCATGTTCTCCATTTTAAATTCACCTTTTAAAGGTGTTTGCATATGACACATACCCACGTGTTCTACATCAAACATTCCAGAACAATCTCAGCTCTCTATATATGAGGCACATTGTCCTCGCGCCGTGTTCTCTGTCCTCTGACTGACAGGTTGCTAATGAGCCTCACCTGTGTGGTGGGAGGTCCTTTGTGATTTACTGAGTGTTCATTGGTTGTTTTTTTTCGCAAAATGTTGACAGACAAACGGATTGACCAATCACGTTGAAGGTTTCGTGTGACGAGTTCTTTCCGCACCGCGTCCCCCGACACGTCGCCCCTCCGTTCCTCTGTGTTTCAGAGGGGGAGACGGGAGGAAGGAGAAGCAGGAGGAAACCCGACTGATTCATCCACGAGTTGAACTGATTTCTGCTCCTTATTTTCGCGGAGAAATAATTGTTTTAAAAACGGAAACAGTGTTAAACCGTACTGCCGCGGTTTGACGCTCGGTTTGAGTGTAAAAACTTCAACGAACACCGGAAGTAAACAAAGTTGCGTTAAAATATTTTAGTGCGTTAACGCGGCCAAATTAATCACATAGATTAACACGTTAACGCTGACAACCCTAATATATACACATATATATATAAAAATAAATATACACATATATATAAATAAATATACAAATACATATATATATACACATACATATATAAATATATATGTAAAGAATAAAGGAGGGGTATGGATGAAACAAGTCAATAAACCAAAAGGATGTATGAAAAACAAAAATACGAAATGCTCAACCAGAATATGATATAGAAAGACGACCAGCTCCAAATCATAACCTAAGGAGAGGGTGTCGTGCATCTGGCAACAGCTGGGCGTGTTGGGACGGCCTTCAGAGCAGGAGGGACATGTGACCTCGGCCTGGTCCTCCTCCATGTTGTTACCACACACAAGCTGCCCATGTGTACATCACTCACATTAGATAAGCCACAACAACAGGTAGTACGAGGGGCGGATCTTCTTCTAAAACTGTTCTCCCATTCATAAATCGACACGGCACTAAATCCCCAAACGTTCTGAATCCCTTGACTGGCGATGAAAGGAGCCATCAGAGTTAACCAGAGGGGGAAGTGACGCCTCATCCCTTTAGGAGTGTGAGCTGCAGGCCGGACACCTGGACGACCGTTAACCCTCGAATGACCTCAGCGCCAAGCAGGTGGAGCAGCGTGGGAGGCTGTGTGGAGGTGATCGCACTAAGCACCTCTCAGCCTACTTAACCTCTACATCTGGACTCAGGCGTGTGAATATTCTCCTCTATTACTGAATGTGTAAAGCCTGAGCTTCATTCAAATTCCAACGTTATCATGAAGTGTTCAAAATAATCTCGTAAAACATCGTGTTGGTGAAAAGCTTGTAATAGATCCAGTAGTTTGAAGATGTTTTCACAGTAACATAAATATATATTAGAGATGAATAATGACTTGTTTAGCTCCAACGATTAATTATTAAAACTATTAATGACAGGATTTGTTTTTAATCCATAAATATTACAATCTTATATTTTATTATAACTTGAATTGTGTTTAATAAAGACGAAAAAAAACATTAAATGTTTATAACAAAGTAACATTTAGAATGTGGGTGGTGTATGCTGACTTCAGAGGCAAACAAATTAAAAGGTGATCCTTGTCGAGAAGCTGCTATAGTCCAACAACAAAGGGATCTGCATCTGCCAATATGGATCATCATTGATCATCTATTGGTTTCAGCTGCAAAGAAACGTGAGTTTTATGATCAGTTGCACCGCTGGTCCTCACAGGAATAGACACGAGGGTCTGCACATCAAAAAATTAAAATAAATCCTGAAATCTGCAGTAATGCTGTAATGTGCTAAATGCACATGTGATGAAGAGTGCTGGATGAAAACCTCATGACATTCAACCCTTCAGCTATTGGTGAGGATGAGTGTGTACACATTGAGATTAACAACATATTATCCATTAAAGTTGCTGCTTTAAAAGAAATAAAGCCATTATAAATCCCAATAACCCACTCTCCCTATTGATTGCTATGCAATATGAGAAATCGATAAACAGGAGGGGAGAAAACTAAATGACGTTACTATGGCACCGATTATTCTTAGTCCAAACGCCAAAGGGGGGAGGGGGAGAATTGGATTTCGGGGGGGGGGGGGGGGGGTGATGAAATTGACTCATCAGCAACGTGTCAAATTGTTGCGTCTGTGTCGTGACCTTCAGCACAGGAAGGAAGCCGTGAGGGGCGGCGCTCTATACATAGGGAGGTGGATACCAGCGATGACTCGCTGGACCACAGGATTTCCCCCCGCAGAGAGGAATGTGACCCCAGAGTGGGGGTGTGGGCTCGTCCGACCACATTCAGGGCTCCGGGCGACTTCCACAACGCACACAGACAGGTGCCGAGCTCTGCGTCGTGCACGTAAAGAGTCGCCGACGCGCGACCGACACCGCGAACGCCACTGCGATCAGAGCGGAACGACGCCGAGGAGGAAAGTGTGAACAGATTGCACGGGCGCTTCGGTTTATCTGAAGGGGGGGATGACGAAACGGCCCTGGCAACCCATTCGCCCATCGAACGTCACTCGAGCCTCCGCCGTGGAGGAGAGGGGGGGATCGGGGAGTCCGAGAGGCGTCCACGTGCAGCGGTGCAGGTACACAGGTCGGTCTCGAAATAGATCGGGTCACCCTCAAATGTGCAGCCGCGCGAAGAGCCGAGGTCGGCGCTCCGTCGGTGTCGGCTGTCCGGCCGACGGACGCACAGGGTGTCTCCTCTTCTCCAGCGGTGACTCCCCATCTCTCTCCCGGGCCGCGTGGCCAGTGAGGTTTGACCGATAGAGGATGAACGCATCCGCGTCTTCAATGCGGACGGTGGAATTGACCCTCGGCTAAGCCCCGCCCCCCTCCCCGATGACATGTTATCGATCTCCGCATCACAACTCTCAAAACTGCAACATGAAAAACTAGATCGACGACCTCGCCTGCCCCCGTGGAGCAGGTCACCTCTACGTCTTTTCCAAAATGGCATCGGTCCATTTGAGTCTCGCAGATTCTCGTGTGAAAATTGGCACGTGTGTTCTTCAGCTACGTCCCAAAGACTTCTAATCAGTTCCTCGAGTCAAGAGGAACGTTTGAGCCCGATGTGGAGAGGTTCGGTGAAAGAGGGGGCGGGGGTTAAAATATCCACTTAAAACAGGATTGTTTGATTAGCTACACCCGTTTTGAATGCATATTTACATAAACTGATCCCGCTGAGCGTTCTGGATCCTTGTATGTGATCTGAAAGCTGCATCACTGCTGATGACGTGGGGACAGATGTGATGAGTCACCTGCGTGCTGCAGCAGCACCGGGCCGCCCGCTCGACGGTGCTGCCCTTATTTAGCCTGAACAAAATCAAAAGGGCAAATACCTTTATGGCAGCATCGGACAGAGGATTAAAGCCTGTGCGTGTGTGTCTGTGTCTGTGTCTGTGTACTGACCCACTATCTGATCCACTCAGCGTCTGCACGTGGGCTTCTTGTTGCACACGCAAAATAATGCATGTAAACATCCCCAAAAAAAAGTGTTTAAAAAAAAGTGTACACACACACCCACTGTCACTAGGCGGAGCTGCTCGAGGCCGGGATGGGGAGGGGAGAGAACAAATGGGAAATAAAAGGAAGGAGATAGAAAAGAGGAAGAGAGGGACGATAATGAGATCCAAGAAACCAACATGTCGGGTGAACCACGAGATCGAGAGGAAACAATGGCAGCAAGAGGCTGACAGACAAAGACCGTCTACTCGGCTGCTGCTCTTTAACATCGCACCTCTGCTCCACACACACTTGTTGCAAATATAAAAAGTTGATAGTTGGGCCACCAGAATGTGTGAATTCAAGGTGATAATAATATATTCTACGTCCATGCAGAGGTATGGTGATCTGAGGTCAGAAACATCATCGCAACACGAGTATGAGCCCCAGCTGGTTGGAATGAGCCTTCAAAGCAAAGCGTGTCCGATGCTAAAGCTGGAGCTGAGCTTTAGCTCAGTGCTATATTCTAAAGCTAGATCTAAAGCTGGAGCTAGAGCTAAAGCTGGAGCTAAAGCTGGAGCTAGAGCTAGAGCTAGAGCTGGAGCTGGAGCTAGAGCTAAAGCTGGAGCTAAAGCTGGAGCTAAAGCTAAAGCTGGAGCTAAAGCTGGAGCTAAAGCTGGAGCTAGAGCTAAAGCTGGAGCTAAAGCTAAAGCTAAAGCTAAAGCTGGAGCTAAAGCTAAAGCTAGAGCTAAAGCTGGAGCTAAAGCTAGAGCTAAAGCTGGAGCTAAAGCTGGAGCTAGAGCTGGAGCTAGAGCTAAAGCTGGAGCTAAAGCTAAAGCTAGAGCTAGAGCTGGAGCTAAAGCTAGAGCTAAAACTAGAGCTAATGGGAACACGCTGACGCAACATCTGAATCAATTCCCTGAATGATCATAATGTCCATGTGAAAACGCCCAGCGAGCACATGCCTAAAGCAGAGAGAAGAGGAGGAGGAGACTCCCGGTGCTACCGCAGCGCTCTCTGAGAAACACCCCGAGATAGGAGGCGAGTGAGCGGAGGAGGCGAGGAACCAGAGGAGATCACATGCTGCAGTTAGCTTCCATGTGGTCTATGAACGTTTGACGAGGCTCCGGAGGGCGATGGCTGACGAGCAGACAACGGGTTTCCTCCTGCAGGCTGATGGGTTCATACCAGTCAAACCGCTGCGCTAACCTTACATGAAGTCGTAGATTTAAAAGTTATTTGCCTCTTTTAGAAGAATAAAAACACTTTTAATTCCCATCTTCACACATAAGATAAGATGCACGCCGTCTGAATTGGATCCGAACGGTCCAAATTGCATCGATGGCTGCTGCCCAAAAAGGTCTCAAGAGTCCATAATCCCTGGATTGAACTGCGGTTAAGCGAGAAGCTTTCTGCAAACTGGGGGACGTTCCTTCCTTCCACATCAAGAGTATCACAACGAGGGTTGGGTACCGAAGACAGGTGCCAGTGTGGCATGTTACGATAGCCTAGCATATTTAACGTTGAGAGCGGAGGCGTGCGTCGCGTGTGGCTGGGCGCGACGTGGAGACCGCCACCGGTCCGCCTGAACACGTGGAGACCGATGATGACGAGCAGCCTGAACTCAGACAAGTCTTGTATTCATAAAAGTAGGCCAACAAATAATAAATTAGCCAATCAGCCATTATAAGCATGTGTAAGTTAGCACGTAGCTCGTAGCTAGCGCTAGCTACGAGCTACGAGCGCGACAGTCTGATATCTGTTTGTTGTCAGTGCTCCATGATAACGGCTTTATCAGGGAATATGGCCGAAGAGTTTTTTAATGTCCTCATTGTGTTTCTTCTTTTTTTCAAGTATCGGTTCAGGCACGGTATCGTTTTAAAAGTACCGGTTTAGCACCGGTATCGGAAAGAAAACCAAAACGATGCCCATCCCTAATCACAAGCCATGCAACATGAAATACTGCTGAACATTAGACGTTCAATATCATGAATAGCTCTCCTACCACCAGTCAGAGGCGTCGTGTTATAATGAAGATCAGTGTTTCTAGAGACAGTTTGGCTGTGTTTGAGTTACATGGGGGACTTCTCCATAGCCGCCGTCCTGCTGACGGTGCATGGAGCGGGATGTTCCCCACAGGGAACTCAAGCCTTCATCACCTCCTTTGAAAAAGGTACAATCACATTCAACGAGAGCTTCAGTCAAAATATTCTAAATACAGCGTGGCTGTGTTTGCGTTGTGTGAATCCACAGCAGGAGTGCGACCCCGACTCGGGAGGAGTTCCTCGTACGAGCCGACTGAAAACATGCCGGCGATGCCCTTCGTGCGACCTTGTGAGCGTACGGTTGCATATTTGTTTCTTACGTGGTGACTGGAAGTCCACGACGGTCTCTCCTTCGGGCTCCCGTTTGATCTCCGCTGACTCCGTCAGAAAGCATCTCTTGGGTTTCTAAAAGCTTTTAAAGTGAGAGCAGCTGCGACGAGAGGGACGAGCAGGGACCGGGCAAAACAAACAAGAAGCTGCGGGAGGGAAAAGTAAAACGATTCTTCATAAGAGGAGCTGCAGAGCGAGAGAACTCTGTGGGCTCTTCGTTGAGAGAGAGAGAGAGAGATTCATAGGTATTGATATATTATCGATTGTGGTCGATTTTAAAAAGAGACTTTCAGCGGAGTATTACTCGAAATATGGTGCTTGACCTATTTTACTAGTTATTGATGAATGGAAGTTGTTGCTCAGCGAGACCACAAATACTCCCGATTCAGCAAGTATGAGACGAAACTATGCAGAGAAGAGCCGTCTCCAGTTGGCCGTGGGATCGCTCAGTCTGGACGGGTGGAGCGAGCGAGCGTGTGTGTGTGTGTGTGTGTCATCAGTGAAGTGGAAGACTTGCTAATTGCTCCTCTGAGCTGAAGAGTCATTGCAGACTGACCATGTTCCTCCAGTGTGTGTGTGTGTGTGTGTGTGTGTGCGACACACTCAGTGATTCACAGTGGTAGAAGTAGCGCCGAGGCGTCGTGGAATTTCCCAGGAATACTCAACTATAATTGGGGTAAAATATAACATGGATACAGGTTTTCAAATACCGACGCAGATTCCTATGAGACAGAATTTGTGACGCGACACAGATAATGGATGATGATTTTTTTTTTTTGGGGAGCTTGAAGCCGACATCGGTCCACCTACACAGGGACTCATTACTTTTATAAAAAGAAGCATAACATTTATAATGAGCAGGTTCATTTAACAGCTGAGCCGAGAGGTCAGATGAACGCCAGCTAACGGGGGAGAGGAGAGAAAGGATGAGAGGAAGTGACGGTGAAGTAAAGAGGACAGGAGGAGGAGGAGGGTCCTAAGAGGCCAGCTAATGACCTGCATGTCCTCTGGGAGATGAAGACAGGAAGCCCCGCCCCTTTGTGATGACGCATCACAATTAGCAGCAGATATTTCTCTGACTCAGTGTTTTATAAATTCCAGTTAACACCCGTGAGAGCGGCACCGGAGCGTGGAGCGCAGCGGCCCCGCCACACAGCGGTACTTAAACCTGCACAGATCCAACATGTTCAGCCCTCGATACCGACGAAAAGAAGATGTCAAAAGTTTTAGAACACGCCCACTTTCCCCAGTCCAGTGAATAACCTGAAACAGTGTTGGGAAGAACTTTCTGAACAATAGTTTATTTCCATTGTAGAAATATTACCACGAGGCTGTTCGGTTGTTATATCGTCAAATTGAGTGTTAAATCCAATTTTGTTATCACCAATTGTTTATTTGTTCTATGCTTTAACTCGGAGCACATTGAGAAATTAAACTGTACATTTCAATAAAAACTGGAGGAATTAAGGTGTTCTAAAACTTTTGACCAGTCGTGTATTTTTTTATTTTTATGAAACAAATAACTGAATGGATATTGATGTACAAAATAATATGTCGTACACTTGCAAATTGGGTCAGAAAAATCTTCAAAATTAACAAAAATTAGTTTATCCAGTGGCAACAAATCTCGACCTAACGGAACTATGAATTCCAGAGTGTGATGTATTATAAAAAAACAGAATGTACCTGAATAGGCTGGAGCTAATGTCACAGATACCCAGATATTGCAGTCAGTATTGATCCAATATCAGATATCTGTACCGATGCATCCCTAATCCAACAGATCGACTGCTCTTAGCCACTCACTGCAGCACGCTATGGACACACCATGAGGAGCAGCGTGTATATATATATATACACATATACACAGGTTGACCAATGGAATTCCAGGACGTTAAACTGCATTTCCATTATCAAACATTGTGAAATCTCGGTGTTTATACGATAAAAATAATAATAATTGCGCCGCGAGTATGCCGGCTTATATTTTGAGCATCTTTCTTTTAAAAACATATAAATTATTTCCAACTCAGCGTAAATGAAAATGTGAATATAACACATCTCCATATTCCAAAATGTGTGGTAAAACATTTTTTAAAGGACTTTTTAAATAACCATTTCAAGATTCCGTGACGTTTCCATGTTTTCCCTGAGCGTACGACCCCTGTAATAACCTCACGTGAAATGACCGTATGCTCAAGGCTACAATAAGCGACGTTTCGCCAGCGGTAGGTAGCAGACCATTGTCCTGCTGGATCCGCAGTATGTTATCATGTGACTTTATTTAAAAAGGCAATATTATTTGTTCTCCAAAATAGAATTTTCCTTTTGAATTTGGGGGAAAGAATGCCGTTAGCTGGGCCGCCGCAGTGGTTTCACAAACCACGGTCGTTGTGCTCTTCGCGTGGATCTCCACCCTGCGTTCACATTCTGTATCCTTATATGATCTTCTGTTGATGAATGATTTATACTAGTTTCCTTCTGTGAGCCGGCTTGTTTGGAGTACCGCAGCGTGGAGGAGGATGGGAAATGTCCAGAGCAAAACTAACGCAGCATTAAAAGGTGGCGGCTGCACTGCTCCCACAGGGACACCGGGAGAGGATCCACATGGGCCCCTCTGCTCTGTGGGACTGTTTGAGCCCACTCTGGACAATGGGAAAGAGACTGTGTGTGTGTGTGTGTGTGTCAGCATCAGCAACGCACTAGGTCAAAGGGCAAAACTGCCCGTAAGAAATATGTTTCCCCTGATCACACGAGGAGAGGGGCAAACAATTCCCCCAGAATTTGGATAATTTAATAATGTTTTATTTGTTCTTTGTTGCGTGTCTTGTCTGTGTTGCCTGTACTAGCTAAGTACACACACAAACAATAAATATAATTTTTAATTATAAAAAAAGAAATGAGTTATAATTGTTAATAGTTTAAAAAAATGTAACTACAATAAATAACCACAAAGAAATAAGAATAACATTGAATATGATTGTCTGATTTATGTTTTCTGTTTGTTTTTTGTTCTAAAAATCTAAGAAAACAGTTTTAATGCCTAATATTCTTAGACATTTTTATGACGATTGTTCATATCCTGTACACCTAAATAAATATATTTATTATTTTTTAACAAAGGTTAAATGTTATTTCACAAGTTTTAAAAAGTGCCCCCAATTTCTTTTTAAATGCCCCTGGATGTCAGTCAGTGGGGGGAAAGCTGCCCCCTAAAAAAATATGTAAATTAACCTACCCTGGTTTGGGTGTGTGTGCATGTGTGTGCGTGTGCGTGTGTGTGTGCGGCCTTGCATGCGAGTTGGTGTGCGAGGGGAAAACCACCAGCGGGAGGAAGTAAACACGCCGGTGGCCTTGCACCTCCCCAACAACACCAAACCGTCGGGACGACAAGCCACAAGCGCACACAATGACACAATGCCGTAAAGCTCCTTCCTCGTATGACATCATGTCCCCCCCGGAGGGTCTGGACCAGCCGGCCGAGTCCTCGTGGTCACTTCCTGTCCTCTGGGCCGGAGCCACCGGACGGCCAGACGGGAAGCAGCAGAACAACTGGAGGGGCGAGGAGGATGTCCTGGTAGAGTCCAGCCCACAGATGTTAAAGTCCACCACTCAGAATATCAGTGACTCATCTCGAACGCCTACATGCATGTCGCTGGCATCGATCACACTCGAGTTTTCATTTATAAAACTACAACTTTTGAATATTTCAATAGCGGATTGCCATCTATCTGGTGGGCGTCAGTGTGGTGAGGGGGTCGCCGGTTCGATCCCCGCTCTCCCCATTAGTTGCACGTCTACGTGTCCGTGAGCAAGGCACTGAACCCCCTGTTGCTCCCCGGGCGCATCACTGCAGCCCACTGCTCCTTCATCACTAAGGAGGGGTTACATGCAGAGAACACATTTCGTTGCATGCGTACCTGAACTCTGTGTGACAACAGGTAGAATCCAATCTGATCCACTTCATGTCTTTATTATAATCTAAAGGCATCTCGCCGTAACCATGGCGCCAACACGATGAAACACTGCCTCGCTATCATAGAAGTCGACCGGACGTTGAGCTGGTTACATTTGACTGATAGAAAAAGGAAAATGGTGATTGTCGTCACTTCTCATGGCGACAACGCACAACAGCAGGTGAGGGAGGGATCGCCGCTATCCAGCTTGTTGATTCCACAAAGCTTTCCCCCATTTACTCCGTTTGTTTTAGTCGTGACTGACTAACCTCGCCTCGTGGTTTCGTTTATATGGAAGTCGGCCCACAACAACAGTTGCAGAGGCTACCGTCACACACCAGCGCTCGCCTCGCTGGGTCCGAGAAACACTTAAAACCATGTGACGGACATTTCCATAGGCGTAGTGGGGCAGCACGTCTGGTCAACGACGGGAATAACAGGGAGGGACTCTGAACTATGAGATAGCCTAGCTAAGAGTGTGTGTGTGTGTGTGTGTGTGCGCGTGTGTGTGTGGCACTCTGCCAATGAAAGCCTTGCAGGGTGGAGCACACATCAGCTGCAGCTGAACAGCTGGCCAGTGCAGGCCAACATTGGGTCTAGCTTGGGGAAAGGTTAGTCCTCCTCCTCCTCCTCCTCCTCCTCCTTTGCCAACTTGTGGGCTGGCATGGCCGCCCTCCTTTCATTCAGCTGCCCGGCAATCTGGTTCCCAAAACAGGGCCGAAAACGAAAAAGCAATGGGAATGATGGGAGAAAGTAGAAAGTATGGGACGTGCAAGTCCACAGAAACACGTTCCCCGTTCATCTGTCGGCATCCATGGAGAGCACAAAACCCCAGAGCCAACGAATAAAGACGGGCTGTACAGTTTGGTACGAGGAAGGTGATGACGCACATCGTCTGGCGTGTGTCTTTAAGAGAGTCGAGCCAGGTGAAGCCGGTGGGCACCGTGTACACGAGGAGTCGGGATGTCGGGGGTCTCTCCCTGTGGCTGCAGGTCACGTCGGGGGTCTCCGTTTCAGCTGGAATGAGGTCGCCGAACACGAAGGGAAAGCAGACCCAACACAAACGTTGGCGCTCGCGTACATTCCCGGGACGAGAAGAGTCGCGAGCTGAGGAGCTCTTGGGTTTCACGAGGCCCATCTTGAACCATTTTCCCGTGCGTAAGATTAAATGGTGTTTTGGGTCCGTGTTACAGCTCTCCGTCTGATCCAATCTGCTCTTTGTCGGCCTCAATCAGTCGGGGGGGGGGGGGGGGGGGCTCTGGGTCCACAGTACAACTGCTGTTGTTGGATATAAACTGTATATCGGCTCGGATTATAATCATTTGAGACCATTTTGTCCGACTGAAACAATGAATACATGATGTGGGCTCAATGCTATCGTATTAAACTGTCAATGTATCGTACATCAAGTCGATCGAGGTCCTTGCGTTATGTAATAAGTCGTTAATTACAGCAACGGTCTCGATTTCACTCAGATGAAAACCTATTTTTCAGGATTGTCTGTTGTTACTGCTTCATGACTTCCACCACCGCTGAAAAGTTTGGGGTCACCCAGACACGTTCGTGTTTTCCATGAAAACTCACAATTATTTATCAAATTAATTGCAAGATAAAAATAAAATCTAGTCAAGACATTGACGAGGTTAGAAATAATGATTTTTTTATTGTAAATAGTAATGTTCTTCTTGTGGCTCAAAGGAAGGCCAGTTTTAGAGCTTCTCTCACCAGCATAACTGTTTTCAGCTGCGCTCACATAAAAAGGGTCTAAAGGGTTTATGATTAATTTAATGTTATCTTCATTGAAAAAAACATGTTTTTTTCTTTTTCTAAGTGACCCCAAACTTGTTTAGAAATGATGAAGCACATCCATACGTATCCCAGAATGCTCCACTGTGGTATATCACATAGAACAGCAGATATGAACATGGGATCCATGTTCTTATGCATTTGCGTGTTCGCCTAACTGTTTACATTACGTAGACCAGTCATCCTCTCGAGTGAATCGGGACCAGAGCTGTTGAAAGTCAAAGACAGCGGAGACGCCAGAGGACCTCGAACGTCTCGCTGGGTACCCGCAGCACGTGTCCGACGGCCATCTTTCATTGCGTTTCAGAGGAATATCAGTCAGAGTAAACGGAGTGAAGCATCATGGTCCGTCTGTGTGGGCCGGGTCTCCCTCAGCGAGTCGTCTGTTGCATTTCCTGTTTCGATGACTGCGTCTGCTAATGTTTACAGTTTATAAAGTATAACGAGAGAACATGACGAAGACCATTTATTGAAAGGCTGATACTTCCGTTTGTATATCTATGGTGTCGTGATAAATCTTCTATGGAGGTACCAGGCTCTTCTGGAAGAAGACAAGGCCTTTCTACAGGGTACGACATTTACATCGCTTTTAGGGGGGAACTTTTGCCCCCTGTGACTGAAACCAAGGGGCATTAAAAAGAAATTGAGGCACTTTTTTAAACTTCTAAAATAACATTTAACCTTTGTTAAAAAATAAATATACTTATTTGGGCTCACAGTATATGAGCAATTGTCATAAAAATGGCAATAATAAGACTATTAGGCAATAATAAGACGATTAGGCTGTAGTCAACAGATTCAAAATATTTGTAGATTTTATTTAACGCAAAAAAAATACATGAATCATATTCAATGTTATTCTTATTTATTTGTGCTTATTTATTGTTATTACATTTTTAAAACAACTATTATCAATTATAACTTCTTATTATTTATTTGTTATAATTTAAAATATATTTATAGATTTGTTTGTGTGTACAGTAAAGGAAATACAGATAGGACACAACACAGAACAATAACAAAAGGCTATTAAATTATACTTATAAGAGGAAATTATGGGGGCATTGTTTGCCTCTCCTAGTGACATCAGGGGCAACTTTATATTTCTGCCCTTTGCCCTGGTGTGTTTCTTTCTACCAGGACATTAAAAGTCATTTGTGTTTCGTTCCAGCTTCATTGCCTCTGGGGGAACAAACTCTTCAACTCAATTAAATTAATTGGTATTAATTATAGAAGCTGGAGGATTCTCATTCGAATCCCTCTGGAGTGGAACACCATAACAAGCGACAACACAGGACCTCAGGGGGGGGGGGGGGGGGCAGGATGCTCTAAAGGAAACAACACACGATGTGTAACGACTAAACACTGAACATAGTTGGATTGGCTTTTGGACCGGCAGGAAAGTACCTCTTAAGATACACAAAAATAATAATAATAATCACCAAAGTGATTTACTAGCCGGCGTCGCTCCCTCTTTAGCACAGAATAGGTTGTCCAGATGGTGGTTGGTGGTAAAACAGCCAAACGTAACCACCATTTGACTGATTTAACTGCCGCTGCCCTTCCACAGCCGGCCGACCGGCTTCCTGTTCAACATCGCAATTTCACAGGAGGAAGAAATAAAGATGCCAGCAAATGTGCCAAACTGCACCTTCTTTCTATAATCATAGGCTGCACGCCGTATCATAAATGCGTCTCGATCCACGGGCCAATGATTTTTGCTCGCGCACGTCCTCAGACCGCCGCAGCACGACGTTCAGGGCTTTAAAACACGGGCAGGACAGACAGGCTCTGGCAGCTACCGGGCCTCTGCGCCAGAGGAAGGGAAAAAAAAGGTGAGTTCACATTCCTGCTTCATGCACAAACCAAACCCCTAATGTCACACACACACACACACACACACACACAGACCTTTTGCACAAACGATCGAGGCGCGAGTGTGTGCGTGCCTGCGTGTGTGTTCCTCCTGCATGTTATGTTCTCCGACATGAGAGGGGAAGAAAGTTAGAAAGCCAATCAAAACATTCCGGGTATGTGATCTCGACGCTGGCAACCAAACACAGATCACAACAGAGCGTGTCTGCTCAGAGACAGCTCGGTTCGTCGTCAACAAACTTTCACACACACACACACGTCCGTGAAAATAGGAAACCAATCTGGCGTGACAAGCGACTACTGCAAAAACTAAAAACAGCGAACCAGAGAGGGTTCGGAGCGGCCCGTTCTCGACGTGAGCGTGTGCGTGTTCACTGGAATAAATGGTAGCCTGAAGGATACGGACATCTTTATGAGAACTTTCCTGGATTGGTATCAAAACTCAGAGCGGGCCCGTTTGAGATCCTCACTCCAGTTGATGTCCTTCTGTGTGTCGGGTTACTGCTTCGCCCGGCAACACCTTGTATTTTGAGCGTCTTTCTTTAAAAAACATATTAATTATTTTAAACTCCGCATAAATGAACATGTGATGATAAACAAATTTCCATGACTTTTCCAAAACTTTTATGATTTACTTTTTTTCCAGGACTTTTCCAGGCCTGGAAATAACCATTTTAAAATTCCGTGACTTTTCCATGACCGTACGAACCCTGCTTGTACTTCTGGGTCGTGTCTACTGTGCAATGTGCGTTTCATGCAACTTCAACATGCTATTGCATGTGTGTGTGTGTGTGTGTTATCTACTACCAACTATTCATACACTCTGTCATACTCATTTAATGTGTTGTAACTCTGCAATGATTCCTTCTGGTCACATGACATCTATCGCTTCTGTCCATCCTGGAGAGGGATCCTCCTCTGTTGCTCTCCTGAAGGGTTCTTCACTTTGAAATGTTTTTTTTCTATTTCTTGGGAGTTGTTCCTGATCCGATGTGAGGTCAAAGGTCAGGGATGTCGTATTTGTACAGATTGTAAAGCCCTCTGAGGCTAATTTGTAATTTGTGATAATGGGCTGTACAAAATAAACTGAATTGTTATGTGTATATATATATGTGTGTGTGTGTGTGTGTGTGTGTGTGTGTGTGTGTGTGATGCAAAAAAAAACACAAGAATAAAGTGGCCTTGCTGTGTGAGTCCCAGCGAGGAGAGAGCAGGCCAAGTGAACCCCACTACTTCTAGAACAGGAACGTGATGGGGAAGGGAGGGCCGCTGCACCACCACACCGACATCAGCCTATCGGCTTACCAATAACAACAAAATGGAAGAAAAAAAGACTCAGAGGAAACTAAAAAGAAGTAGTCTTGCTCACCCCATTCCAGAAACTCCAGGATGTTCTTCTCCCTCCGGATCGGGGAGTTGTTGCACTCGTCGTAGAGGCACACCAGGATGTCCAGCAGCGTCTCCACGCTCACACACTGGCCGTTGGACTTGGCCGGCCCGTCCAGGATCAGCTTCTCCAGCTTCTTCAAACGCAATTCTCCCGACATGATTATTCCGACTTGCTGATTCCTGAAGTAATGATGATGATGATGATGATGGAGGAGGTCGTAGACGAGCGAGGCACCTCCTCGGCCTGTGAGTTAGCACACAGGGGCCTGCTCCAGAAGTTCTCTCACCTTGAATGTCTCGACAAGTATCACAACTTTTCAGGTCGGGCGGCTAATTCCGCGTCGACGTCGGCCGGTACATGACCCCCCCTCCCCCCGGTGGCTAAAGACGCGGAGCACTTCCCCCCGGTTGTGTAACACGTATCCCCGCGGGGCACATGCGAGGAGAAGTTGTCACAACTAGACCCTGCTGCCCCGGGCTGGCGGATCTTTGATGAAATCCCCAGCGCAGGCTGGCCCGAGAACCGGGAGAACGAACCGAGACGACGCGGTTTAACGGCAGATCCCCGCGAGCTGTGGTGGCAGATATTTGGGATTCTCCATTCTTGCAGTTAACCCCCTCCAAAAGATTGCAGGGCAGATCTGCAATGCTACAAAGCCCCAGCGCCCCTCCTCTGCTCCAGGAATGGAAGGGCGACACAGGCTTAGTTAGCAGCCTGCTAGGTTAGCTACGGCGCTAGCCAGCGAGCTAACGTTAACGTTACTTTCCCTCGTTCCCAAATGCCATCGTTGCCCCTTTTTCACAGTGTTACCGCCGTTTAACCAAACGTGTCCCCTTTTCCGCAGCGTTGAGTTATTTCCCCATTCAACTGGAAAATATATCCCTTGTTTTCCCAACTTAGCGCTGGCAGTTGTGTTCTTTAAATCCCATTCTCTTAGTCCACGGAAAAAAACCCCAAACGTCTCTTTTTAGTTTCTTCGCGGTTCAAGGACGACGGTTGGCTCGAGAGTTCAGGCAGCAAGTTAGCAGTCAGAAAACGAGGGTCCTTTTTGTTTTTTTGTTGAAGGTTACAGCGGAGCTCGTTACGCGTCAGGAGCAGAGCTGCAGTCCTAGTCCTACTTATTCCGAATCCGGGACTCGCCTCCCCCCGTCCTTCCCGTTGCGGTGCCTGCCTCCCCCGCCGGTCCGTCGCTCCGCTCCTCGCCGTCTTCGCGAGCTACCAGCAGCCTGTAGCCAGAGACTCTCCCCCGGGAGAGACGCCCGAGGACACGGCTCTCTCCGTTACGCCGCACTGGATTCTGGGAAAAAGGGCTCGGTTGTAAACTATGAATGGGTTACAAATGGACGCTTCGCTCACGACGCTACACACATGTACACATTAAAACCCAACCAATATGAACCCGGTCAAAAAGACTCTCTTAGTCACCGTAGAATGTCTAAACTGTAACGAAATACGCCTCGTTCGACGAAGAAGTTCGTAAAACGTCCAACTTTCACGCATGCGCAGAGCGCTGAATCCTCAAGCGGCCATCTTTGATTTGCCATTCCGTTGAGCGCCTTGTTTTCCTTTAGAGCTGGCATCACATCTCCCCTGCATTATAGCATCTCTGGTCGCTGCTGCAGGCAAAAGCCCAGATCATCATCATGGCGCCCGTCACAGCATCTGCTGTGCGGAAGGGTTGGGAGGGGGTTTGGGGTGTGGGGGGGGGGCTGTCAACGTTGTGAATGGAAACTGCGGGCTGTCTGTCAGTCTGCTGGTGACGTGGTGCGCAGAGGACACTTCTCCGCAGTGGAGTGGTCTGGGACACATTCACACAACCTTCAGACAATCCATAGGTGTGTGCGCGTGCGTGCGTGTTTGTGTGCGTGTGTGTGTGCGTGCTCTGCATCTTTATGCACTTCTCAGGCCAACGTGGCATCAGAAATGGTAACTTTGACAATGATGTGTTTTCTCAAGGTGTCGGTGACTTGTGTTCCCAACAAATAAAAAAGACAACATTATTATTGCATCTCTCATATCTCACATACCCCCCCCCCCCCGCCCCTCCCCTCCCTCACGGTACGCCTGTAGTCCGGCTGCTCTGCCCCTTGGACTGTTCTCACTGGTGATACAATCTTAACAATGAGGGTAAACTCCCTTTACACAAACACGCATGTGTGGCTTGGACTTGGATGTTCTGATGTTCCTGCAGGCTGTAATCACATGCGCAGATCCATACATTAGAATAAATCACACAGATCAATACAGTTTGTAAATCACAGACATTTATCAGATCATCAAGCTACACTGGTTCCCTATGTGCACTTGTTTTGTCTGTTCTCTATACCTGTTAGATGCCGCTATGCTCACTTTACCATTAACAGCAATGACATCATTTGAATCATTCATAAAGTTTGAGTAGACAGAGATATTTCAGCTCGTTGAACTATCACCGTCCCATCCTATTGGGGCGAGGTGCTTATCGCCGCTCAAAGTACCATCTATTAATGGTTAACGGCCTGCAGCTGAATGGGAGAAGGTCTGGAGAGACGGTGGGAGAAGCCTTCTGTCTGTGGGACACACGCCACAACAATGAACACTCCTATTGATCAGAAACGGGGCAAATGGATTCGTGCTGCAGGCCTCTGCAGTGTCAAGACTGGCTGAGCGTCCACTGGACACAGTGTAGATGGTGACCAGGAGGGTGACCATTGACCAGGTGTAGATGGTGACCATTGACCAGGTGTTGATGGTGACCAGGAGTTGATGGTGACCATTGACCAGGTGTAGATGGTGACCATTGACCAGGTGTAGATGGTGACCATTGACCAGGTGTTGATGGTGACCAGGTGTAGATGGTGACCAGGTGTTGATGGTGACCATTGACCAGGTGTTGATGGTGACCAGGTGTAGATGGTGACCATTGACCAGGTGTTGATGGTGACCATTGACCAGGTGTAGATGGTGACCATTGACCAGGTGTTGATGGTGACCAGGTGTAGATGGTGACCAGGTGTAGATGGTGACCAAGTGTTGATGGTGACCATTGACCAGGTGTAGATGGTGACCATTGACCAGGTGTAGATGGTGACCATTGACCAGGTGTAGATGGTGACCAGGTGTAGATGGTGACCATTGACCAGGTGTAGATGGTGACCATTGACCAGGTGTTGATGGTGACCATTGACCAGGTGTAGATGGTGACCATTGACCAGGTGTAGATGGTGACCATTGACCAGGTGTAGATGGTGACCAGGTGTAGATGGTGACCATTGACCAGGTGTAGATGGTGACCATTGACCAGGTGTTGATGGTGACCATTGACCAGGTGTAGATGGTGACCATTGACCAGGTGTTGATGGTGACCATTGACCAGGTGTAGATGGTGACCAGGTGTAGATGGTGACCATTGACCAGGTGTAGATGGTGACCATTGACCAGGTGTAGATGATGACCATTGACCAGGTGTTGATGGTGACCATTGACCAGGTGTAGATGGTGACCATTGACCAGGTGTTGATGGTGACCATTGACCAGGTGTAGATGGTGACCAGGTGTAGATGGTGACCATTGACCAGGTGTAGATGGTGACCAGGTGTCATTTGAAGCACTTGTTTTTGTATAACCTCTCTGGTGATGTTCTGTGTCAGTGAGAAAACAACATGTGTTGTGTGTGGCACTGCAGAAGCACGGTTCCCTGTAAAGGTAATAATCCACTCTCAAATTAAATTAATCATATTTTAAAATGTGCCGTTTTAACCCTTGTGTTGCCTTAGGGTCATTTTGACCCGAATCAATATTACACCCTCCCCCCGCCTTAGGATTAATTTGACCCCATTCAATGTTTAATGTCGGTGTTCTTTCGGTAGTCAACAAACAAACATAAAGTGCCTCACACTTAAACTTGGAAAACAATATTAATTCTAATAATTTTCTGGAGGTTTTAATTGCTGGCGTCAAATTGAACCCAAAGGGTAAAATATGTTAGTAAATATAAAGGTAACAGGAGGGTGAAACATTGAATCGGGTCAAAATGACCCAAAGGCGGGGGGAGGGTGTAATATTGATTCGGGTCAAAATGACCCTAAGGCAACACAAGGGTTAATAGGAATAAGTTGTTTTTTTCATTATCATTACATTTACAATTCATTTAAAATACATGTAAATTAATTGGAGACATAATTCATGAACACTACGCACTATAAATAGTGACGGTGACTTTACTGAGATAATAATAAACTATTTTCTACTGAAAGCACCAGACGTAAAAAAATAAGAAAACGGAAACATTTCTTAAGCACTGGCAAAAGTGGTGCAACTATGTCACAGATAAATGCCCTGACTGTATTTCTTTACTCTATGGAAAATGATTTCTCCCTGCTTTATTTATAGTTGTGTTATTATGGTATTGTTTTTGTTTCTTTATTTGTATATGTGGTTTTTTTTTTACTTCTCTCTATACATAGAATCTGACAAATTTAAATATGTGTATGTGAGATTCTGAACACTAATAAAATATACATTAAAAATAAATAAATAAGAAAATAATATTATAATATATTATATATATATATATAATATATATAAATGTTTTTTATTGTCATGTCGCAATAAGGGGGAAATGTATAAATAACAATTAAAAAAACATTTAAATAGAATTAAAAAGAGGAAACAAACAGTCTGGAGTTTCGGGACATCATTTAAAACAGATTCTAAAAGTGCAGTAGAGAAATTATGTGAACAGATGACGTCATTGATCGAAGTATTGAGTGTAAGGAAGAATCTACTTTATGAAATAGTGTATTCACTTTTAAATATTACACGAGGTGTGTCTGTTCCCTTTCGAGCCGTTGCAAGTCACCAGAGCGCCCTCTGCTGGTCAGACCGCCTCCATGCAGTTCAACGGGGGATTTAACGGTATTTACTCTTCATGTGTGTGTGTGTGTGTGTGTGTGTGTGTGTGTGTGTGTGTGTGTGCGGTTAGATATCAATCAATTCCTCCTGTTTAAAGTCTGCATATTGTACCTAGTTTTGCATAACGTGTAGACAGAGTGATCCTCCCGAACCGGAACACCTCGTGTCCGTCTTGAGTTTCTTTTATCGGTTGGATCTGGTTCTTTGTCACCCTGCACACTAAAAGTCTCGCCTATGTCGATTAATTAAACGTTAATGAAAATATTAATTGTTAGTCCTATCTAATCACGTCCTATTGGGTTAAGTCTGGGCTGAAACCGTCTCTGCGCTGATTGACCGCCATCAACTGCGTGAAATGCAATTAGACGGCGGTCCTCTGTGATGTGGAGGCCATCGAGCAGTTCTGTATTGTCCAGGTCTCGCGCGTGATGATTATTGGGTGCGGCCCCCCGACGCATCGACCCAGACTCCAGTGCGTCTCGTTGCCGTCTGCAGCTGCGCAGAAACTTAAAGAAAAGAAGAAAAAAAAGAAAAAAAGGGCCATTAAGGTGCAAACTAGCAGCGGCGGTTCATGTCCCCAAATATTTGATCTCGAGATAAAGCGGGCAATGGCAGATCAGGAAGTGGGTGACAAAGCAGCCATGATGTGAATAATGAGGAATTTGCGCTGACCACCAACACAAGTTAAATATTGACTGTTTGGCGCAGCCCCGCCTCGTTGCCAAGGAGACGAGATGCTGCAGTCTAATGTACAAACATCCCGACTGCGGCATATTAAACCGGCTCCTCCGCAAACAGCCTGGGGAGCAAAGGGGATGCCGTGTTTCACAAATGGAAGGGAATGACCTATAAATTGGACCTCTTTTGAATGCAAATGCCTGGATGTTAATTAACACCTGAGTTGTTGATTGTGGGAGCTTGTTGGCCTTTGATTGAAAAGAAATGGCACCTGGGAGCATCAGATGGAGCTTTGAACTGGGAAGCTCGTCTTTGATTGGCATGGGAAGGAAGAAAGACTGAGAAATATCACACAAAGGGCATCTTAATTTACTGAATTAGGGGTTGTAATAAGAGGGAGAAGAGAGGATGACACGGGACCTTCCACTTGGCCCCAGAGCTCTGAGTCCTATTTATTGATTTGACCTTAAAGGTCATACATGTCTGCACCGACGGTTCTGACTTCAGTTTGGACCTCAGCTTCAGGGTTCGACGGCTTTATCATCAAATTAGTTTCAAAGAACAATTATGAGAGGAAACGTTGACGTTTTTTATTCAGAAACACAGATTCTGCCTTTAAATCACCGCGTAATATAATAATAATAATAATAATAATAATAATAATAATATAAGTGTCGTTACTGCTGGGCTACTTTGTGTAAACGTGATTTTTAACAGGATGCAGTAGGTAGTTTTTTGTCTGTTTTAAGCAGATTGAGATGAGCCCTGAAGTCACTGAGTGAAACTCTTACATCATGTGGAGGAGACCCAGGATTACACAACACTACACACACACACAATCACACGAATCACACAAAAAGTTGCATAAAAACTGCTCCGGAAAACAAAAAAAGGAGAAAAACATTTGGTTTAAAAACACAAATGCAGCCGCGCCGACAACACACGTGTGTAACAAGGCCGCCATGCTGCCCTCGCTCTGTTTCAACGTGTACACACACACACACACACACGGTGCGGTCTACCAGCGGATCATCATGCGTCCCGCTCGTAAGCCGGAGGTCTGGCAGTCATCTGTCATTTGCTCTTCCTGTGTGCCCCTTCAGTCCGTCTGACATCTCTGAGCAAACACGGCCCAATACACAAGCGCCGGCCGGGCCCTCTGGGCAGCGGGAGCACCCCTCTTCTAATGTTTGTGTGACAAAAAAGGCAAAGGCAAATCCTCGCAATGGAATCAGATAATCACCAACCTGTGAAGAGCCTGCCCCCAATCCACATCCACCACAGGCCCCCCTGGATTAACTGTCTGTTTGGCTAATAATTCTAATCTGCCGGAGAGGGCCAAGAATGGGCGACAGGGCTCGGAATAAACATCTAATCCTGCGGTTCCCCCCTCCTCCCTTTTTGTTCTGTAAGCCCCCCCCCCCTCCCCCCTCTCTCTCTTGTTGCACACTCTTGCCCAAAAGATGACCCGGCTGGACTCGCCCGCTGCCGTTTCGGAGTCCACGTCGGACACCGGTTGCCCCGCGGCCACCCAGACAGAGATAAGGCCGCTGTGTGTGTGACAGACTGTTGCCAGACTGACATCGTCCAGTGGAATGTACACGTCGGAGTGTGAGGTGTGTGTGTGTGTGTGTAGACAAGGGTGCTACTGAGCAGAGAGGGCACTTCAGGTTCACAGGGTCAGGAGATGTCTGTCTGGGACGCATGTGTAGCAGCACAGAACACACATAACACCGCTCACAGGCCGAGGCCGCATTCAGGTGGACACACACGGAGACAGAGTCATTATCACGCTGGCAGTCAGTTATGTTTCCCGGTCATCGTTTAATGAAAATAATAATAAATCCTGCAAAATAATGTTCTCCCTTTTCTCATCTGGGGCGGTGAATCCCCAGAAAGGGATTTTAAACCATCAGGGTGTGAACTTTGAGGTAAAATTACAGCTGAGCAAGTTTATAAATACATAAAGTGCACAAATAAATGTTGATTTGGTTATCCGGAGGAATCTCAGTTGCAGCAGGTCCTCACACCCGAAAGAGCAGATCTGTAGATCAAATGCAACGCAGGCATAGTTTTATGGTGAAGAGTCTAATGGTTGCTGTTTGAAGTATGGCCACTTAGATATCCTGCCTAGGACGGGGCCCTATTGTCGCACCTTTGTCCTGATAAGGGGCCCCGCCCCCATTGACCAAGTGCGAACGGCGGGGAGGGCCGCGACAATATAAGAGGCTGCGGGAGTGTCAGAGCAACGCTGTCTATCTCTGGTGACTCGTGCTCCTGTGCTGCTGTCGTCCATCACTCGGAACTCATGGATTTCCTGCGCGCTTGTGTCCTCTGCTCGGCTCTCCTCGGCCTCGCCAAGGCCTTTATGCACCAGGATATGAAGGACGCGCTGCTGCACAAACTCGGGCTGGATGAAGTTCCAAAGATCCATAAGAGGGATCTGGAGAATCTGGTGGTGCCGGCGCATATCAGAAACAAGTACACGTCCATGCTGAAGATGCACCACAGCAGGAGACGCAGATCTCTGCCCAGCCTGGCGGGCATCCTCAGGGGAATCCCCGGTAATGCAGGTAAGGACCGTTTCCATGAAAAAAAAGTACAAAAATAGAATATGTTATTTGTATTAATTAGAATGTAAATCACGTTGACACAGATAGCAGGTCGGGGGAGCGGTTATTTCAGTGCGTAATTGGTGCGCTGAGACGCTTTTACGCACCAAAAACGGTGATTGTAATCTTCCAGAAAGACAGAATCGCCCATAACGCTTGCATTGCTCCGTGTTCTAGATATTTTCGGGGAGTATGTGTATTCTGACACCACTCGGCAACGCATGGTGTTCGACATGGAGGCGAGGATCCCGGATAACAGCGAGGTGACCATGGCGGAGCTCAAGCTCTACCAGCGGGCTTCCTACCACAAGCGCTTCGCGGTGGAGAGGAAGAACCACCGGGCTGTCAACAACGCTCGGGTCAGCCTCTACTGGGTGGAGGTGCTGCCCAACGGATCCAACCGGACATCACTGGTAGATTCACGGTAAGGGACCGTTTTCCACGCGGCGCGTTTATGCAAATATCTGAATTATAGAGCAATTAAGGGGGTGACATCACCCCCGTCTCAGTCGCTTATCTTAGTAATAATAATGTAATTGTCGTTTTGTTTAACCCGTCTAATTAATCGCCCTTATCTCTCGCGCTCACAGGTTGATCCCCATTCACGAGACCGGCTGGAAGAGCTTTGATGTGACTCAGGCGGTGCACTATTGGTCCAAGACCCAGCAGAAGACACCTATGCACATGGAGGTGTGGATCGAGGGCGAGAGACCCGGCAGCTACGCGGCAGAGTTGGCCAAGAGTGTCCGCTTTACCACCCAGGAGCAGACGGACAACACCTTGGGGAGGCCCGAGCTCATCCTCTACACACTGAACCTCGAAGAATACGGGTAAGGGCGCGAGCGTTTGATATACAGGATATTGTATCGGCGTGGCAATTGGCCCACACCCTCCTCTTTTTGTGTGTTTTACCTGTCACCATTTGCATTGTTAGTGGATGCGCGTGGTGTGGCAGAGGGGCGTCACGTGAACTTTCTCATGGTTTGGAGAGTCCAAAAAAATCCCATTGAAGTCGTGTTTTTGAGTTGTGACCCGTGTGATTACGTCATTGCTATTACATATAGTTTAAAAAAGGGCTCGTTGTGTAGATTCACCCACTAAACACATGACATGACAGAGTTGGATAAGTGTGGTCATCAGCGTGATGATGTCATTTCAAACAAGTCCTCTAACTTGTCTTCCTCATCTTTTCTTCCTCAGTTCCCACGGCGACTGCGACGTCAACCACAACAAAGGCACCTGCTGCAGGGAACAGTACTTCATCGACTTCCGCTCGCTCACCTGGACCCAGTATTGGATCATCGAGCCGGCGGGGTACCAGGCCTTCAGCTGCGCCGGAGGCTGCAAGCAGCCCAGGCGTAACTACGGCTACGGGGAGCGGCGGTGCACGGTGGCGGAGAGCGCCCCCTTGCCCATCATGTACCTGGTGAAGAAGGGCGACTACACGGAGATAGAGGTGGCCGAGTTCCCCAACATGATCGTGGAGAGGTGCGCGTGCACCATGGACAACGTCTCCATCGTATGAAGCCGCCGTGTGGACAGAAGTATTATAGGAATATCTTTGTGTCTTTTCATCGGGGTGTTGATATATTTAAGGCTTTGAAACAACACATCTAGTACTTTCTATTTAAATGGACATTTATCTGGAGTTCCTCACGCGACACCAAACTCCGTCTCCTTCCACAAGCACTTTCACATATTTGTTTATATTTTTTTGGTTTTGGTTTCTTCACATTTGCACGAGTCGCGTCGAATCTCGCGGGGCGATCGTTCAAATTCTGTCACATTTGTTTTCAAGCTGTACATAATAGTGATGAGTTTATGTTTTGAAAATAAAATATCTAGATTCACCCTGTGGTCCCTTCCCTGCTGTCTGGGCCTCCATTCACATTCATGACCGCATTCACATGCAGGAGGCCTCCTCCGCCTTCATTGACACGCATAGGAAATGGGAGAGAGGAGCAAATCCTTTGGCCTAATGACTTGTGGCATCGGGCACGCCGCCGGCACGCCGCTGTTGACACAGCGACTCACGCCGCTTTGTTTGCGGTGGGGAGGAGCGACGCGGCGACATGCCGAGAAACGCGAAGTCCATTCGCGGTAAGCCGGAGGGAGAGCGCTCCTCGAGTGTTTACATCGGACTTAGAGCGGGCCGGCTAATGCCCTGTTGGCTGTGTGTGGGGGGTCCGTGTCCTCCACCCACACGCTGCTGACGGAGGGGAGTGGATTCACATGGAGCCTGGAGGACACACGGGTACTCTTTAATAGTACTCACTGTCACATATACTAGTAATCTTTAAAAAGTATAAACTGTTAAACATATACTAGTAATCTTTTAAAAGTATTCACTGTGACATATACAGTATACTGGTACTCTTTTAAAAGTATTCACTGTCACATATACTGGTACTCAAAGTATTTATAGTATTATAAAGAAACACTAGTGTCTCTATTGCCCTGTAGGCAACACGTCTTAAAGGGCCAGCGTGTAGATTTAGGGTGAACTGTTGGTAGAAATGTAATATAATATCAACATGTGTGTTTCTTTGGTTCATAACCACCTGTGAATCAGAGGTTGTGTTGTTGTCTTTACACACAGAGTGGTCCTCAACACAAACACCGGCTCCACAGGCTTTGGTTTCAGTTGGTGCCACTTTGTAACCTCACCACTAGATGGCGCCAGATCCTACACACTGCACCTTTAAACTGTCAAATCGCAGGTTTTAAAAACATTGTCAATGTAAGTTTATGATCTCAATCTCTAGTTGCAAGTCTTCTTCCATACCAACATAATAAATGATGCTCCATTGTTATTTAAATACCTCGTGATTGACAGGTCGGTTGTCTGGGAGTTTTTATAACGTGAACCCTTTCCCAGCGTGTTTTCAGTTAAAAAACCAAGATGGCCAACATTCAGAACTCAAGGCTTCAAACATGCTAGGTGGTGAAGTCAGAGTGAACACTTCTCATATTTCTATGGCGCAGATATTATAGAGGATACACTTATAAACCTGTTAAGTGTTGATTTAAAATATGTTGACCGTCAGACGTCAGAGGGTGAATAGTTATGCCTTTGACCCAGGAACCCTTGATCTGGGTCACCAGGTCAACATCTCTATGTGTTATGATCAAACACCTGCTAAAAGAATCCCACTGCCAGTGAATGTGAGCGTGACGACCCCCTGAGACTCGCCGGTCCCCGGGTGAGAACCACTGAGGATGTTAAATAAATACTGTGAAGGGATCAAGATGCTCGATCCACAGAGCGTCATCAGGAACTGTGCCTTTAAATCAGGGGTGGGCAAACTATTTGGCTCAGGGGCCACAATGTTTTTTCTAATTTGACCGATGAGCCGGGTCAGTATGAGATGGATCGTCTCTTCTTTGGTCCTCTCATCATTACAGAAGGGCTCCATACATGAGCAGGGGCCAAAGAAAGGGGGGCTAAGCCCCAGACCAGTGGGCCCCAAACTAAGGCCCGCCTCCACATTTGTCCCACCCCCTGAACAATACCAGAGACGCATTATCATTTTTTTCCTTCAGTCTGGCCACGCAGATCCTAGACGAACCGCTGTCCAATAGAACGGAATAATGGCGAAAAGGTAAGAGAACAATGAATTCAGAATGCAGGCATTTAACCTTTTTCTGTGAAGATCCCGGAAAGGGTTATTCATATTTGGTTATGTGGCTTTCTTGAAAACAATAAATGTTTACATTTAGGCACCCCTGCGGTCGTCACATTTTGTTGTTACAAACTGAACCCGCCCCCATCAGAGAAGGGAAAAGTTATGAGGCCCTCGCAGGAAAAAGTTTGGGAACTCCTGGTCAAGTTTATGTTTGCACACCCCGAATATCCATCGTTAGATATACTGATATATGTTCATTTGGAGTATATCACTGAGATAAAGATGAACTAGTTCAGTGTCAAATACCATTCAAAGGTAATATAATAGATAATGTGTTCACACTCGAGGAACAAAACTCTGGATGCAGCTGTAAGTTTAGCGTAACTCTTAAAAAGTTAACGCTTTACGTCTTTACTTTAAATTTAAAAAAGTAGAATACTCATACTACTCGGCGGCCCGTAGTTTGCCCACACCTGCTTTAAGTGAAGGTTGTGATGTCACAGCCATTTAAAGAAGGGACGCCCTGAATCCCAGGACGGCTGACCAGAGCAGACTAGGGAGCTCCTAAAGAGACAGGCGCTAAAAGAGTGTTCTTCGACAGGGGGTGACTAGATATATAATAAATATATTGAGACGTGAGAACAATGTTGATCTTCTTTGAACATTAAGCATGAGCCGGTTGACTCTCAAAATGAGGCCGATATGAGACAACTCAAAGATTCCTCACCTGAGAATTTTAAGTAGATCAAAGGTAATTTCAGCCAATGATGCATCTACTGAACTAATTATTTGTAATTAATTTAGGTCACTTTTTAATCAGCAGTAAGAGCCGCCAATTTAATGTTGGCGTAAATACATTTCCCGTGGAACAAATCACAGTCACCATGTACCAGCTTCTTTAACTTTAATAAGAGTTAAGACACATTTAAAAAAAGAAAAGAGTACAGTCCAAGTTTTTAAAAACACAAATATCAAAAACCGTAAGATAGAAAAAACAAATCTGGAAAAGTCTCGGGAGCTTTTTGCATTGTTGGGTTTAATAATAAAAGACCTGATATACAACCTGCAACATAAAGCGGTAAAAATATAGAGTCTGTGTGTTATAGGTTATACGGTAAACTCAAAGCTGCGTTCTGCTGGATGCATGAGAACGAGAAGAGGAGGGCCCGGAACACTCCACACATTAAATATAGTCGACAGTTTATCACAGCAGTACTGGGGCGAACTAACTTTCTTAATCACAATACAGTTATTACTCCGAGCCAATTGATGAACATTCGTGCATGGGGGAATAGTGGCGACGTATTTACAGGTTTATTAAATGTTACAGGGAAAAAAAACACCTCTGGGTTTTTAATCGACTGAACCGGCGTGTCCAGCTGTGTTGGAACACAAGCAGGGTGTCCTCTGCCGGGGTATATTATGGGCTGTCGGGCCGCCTCCCACTCGACCAGTCCCTCTGCGTCGCGCCAACAGGTCCCAGATCAGCTGCGGGCCGTGAAGCCCTTCAGGTTGTGCTGGTGAAGACGAGGAACCCCGCCTGCTTTTCCATATCTCCGCTAAGCTGAACTAGCATCGGGGTCAGAAACGGCGGTACACGGGAAAGACGAGCCGTTAAAGAGTCGATCGTGGTTCTGGGATGAGGTTCTGGAATGATCGGCGCCGTCTGAGAATCAAAGTGGAGTAAGGTGCCTCGTTTCTTTTTGGGAATAAATACTAAAAATGGCTTCCGTACGTCTAAAATGGCCGGGTCAATACTTCCTCAGAGATTAGAGGAGGGTCGAGGACACCTGGAGGGAGCACATAAAGGGGGCGTGTCCTCACGGTTTGAAGTAGCAAACGAGGACATTGGCCAATCAAAGGTCTTTTACACACCTTTGAGCTGAATCACAAGTCAAGAATGTAAAAAGCCAACGAGTAGTTTATTGTAGTCTAGTTTGGGTTACAGGGAACAAAAGACTCTCGACATGTACAGCCAACAGGAGAATCAGCGACCATGCGTCTCACTGACATGACCCGTCAACCATCACCTCTTTGAACTCCAGACTACACAAAAATACTAATATTTACAATTAGTAAAAAAAAAAAGAAGCTAAATAAAAGAAATCACAGCACAGATAAAATGCAGCCCAGGAAAAAAAAAAAAAAAAAAAAAATCTGTCCACATCTGCCCCCCCCCCCCCTCCTCTCTGGAGCTGGCATAAAAGGTTTCTGGTTCCTGATAACATGAGATCTATTTTCCTCTTTAAAAGCACGTCATTTAAAAGTGGTGGAGAAAAAAAAAAAGCATAATGAAATATACAACGAAAGAAATAAAAAGGGATGATTGCGTGAGACTGAACCCGCGTAGCAACCTGTGTGCGGGTGGAAGTATGAGCCCCTCCCCCCCGATGTGGACCCCGTGGCTCCATGTGGCGTCTTCATTGTCAGTCGGTGGGTCTGAGATACTAAAAGTGGGTTCTAGAGAAAGTAAAATGAAACGCGGGGCGGAGGGATGATCCGTGGCGAGCGGCGGTCTCGAGTGTCGGCCGCCAGTCCAACAAGAGTCTTAGTAATATCCAGGCTGGTACTGCTGGCTCCACGGCTTCTGGTTCCAGAACTGCACAGACAGAGAGACCCAGTTACTTTGTGTTGAGCCCCAACACGGACCCATCAGAACACGGACCCATCAGAACTCTGTAGTATTCCCATGTACCAGTACTCTGTATAGTCTGTAGTACTCGTGTAGATACTGACCCCTTGCTGCCAGCTCTGGTTGAAGGCCTGGGCTTTGTCCATCCCGTTCCTGTTGCCAAAGTTACCGCCGTTTCCTCCGTTGCCGCTGTTCCTGTTGCCATAGTTGCCATTCTTGTTTCCGAAGTTTCCGAAGTTGCCACGGTTACCACCTCTCTGCTGCTGGAACTATAGCGGGGAGAGAGAGACGGGCCGATGATGACTACGTCAACAGAGAGAGATCACATGACAGGAAGTAAAGCGTCGTCGGCAAACCCCACCTGGTTGTGATGTCCCCTGGATCCACCGCGATGCATGTTGACTCCTCCTCCTCCTCCACCACCTCCTCCTCCTCCGCCTCCTCCTCCTCTGCTCATGTTGCCTCTGTTCATGGGGCCGCCTCTGTTCATGTGACCCCCTCTGGGCCCCATGTTGCCCCTCATCGGGCCGCCCCTGAGGGACCCGCCCAGGCTCGGGAGGGGGCCGCCGCCCCGGTTGAAGTTCCCCCGGCTGTGGAAGCCGCCCCTGAACGCCGGGGGGGGCAGGAAGCCGCGAGGGGGACGGTTGAAGCCGCCGCCGCCGCGAGGACCCGGGGCTGCAGACAGATCGGAAGCGCCGCGAGTTAGCATGCGTGTCACAAATGGGCGTCATATAATCAGAACACAACGACGCCAACGCATCAGTACCTCCTCTGAAGTTGCCTCGGTTCTGGAAGCCCCCGCGGCCCCCCCCTCTCTGTCCGGGTCCACTGCCGCCTCCGCCGCCGCGGCCGAACTGGTTCTTGCCGCCCCGGCCGCCGCCGCGCAGGCCTCCGCCTCTCTTCGGGGTGGTGCTGCCCTGGTTGGGCTTCTTCTCCGCCGGCAGCGCCGTCTTGCTCTCCTCCTTGTACTGCTCCAGCAGCTTGCCGGCCTCCTCCTTCTGCAGCTCGGCGTAGATGACGTCGCTGAAGCTCTCGCCCTCCTCGGGCAGCGAGTAGAAGCCTGGAGGGAAACACGGGGGCGTGGTCAAGGAGGCGGGACTTAGACTCAGCTAGTTATACTCGGGGCTCATCCACACGGTGACCAACGGGTGTCCAGGACGTTAAACCAAATGTCCATGTGACAAAAACATTTGGTGAAATCTCAGTGGAAACATGAAAAAGTGAGAATTTAGTAATTAAACAAACAATGAGAATTCAAAAGCATTACAGTATATAACCTTAAATAATACAATTGAATAAGATATTAGTTTGATTAAAATGAAGACTTGCACCACTAGTATGACCGGTTTATATTTTGAGCATCTTTCTCTTAAAACATAAATGATTTCAAACTCATTTCCATGACTTTTCGGATTTAATTTTTCCTCAAGGGCTTTTCCAGGCCTGGAAATAACCATTTTAAAATTCCATGACTTTTCCAGGTTTTCCCTGTATCCTACTGCGCACGAGTCGAGGCCCAAAGCATCCCTCCTACCTTTCATCTTGAAGACGGCGTGCTCGGGCACCTCTTTGCTGTCGCCCTCCACCTTCTTCTGGACCCTCTGCTTGTAGTCCTCGTCCGAGGGGCAGACCACCACCGCCTTGCGCTGGAAGCCCGCAAACAGGCACATCTTCCTCTTCTGGCCCGGGGCCGACAGGTTGGTCTGGTGGGGGAGGACAAACGGGTTCACTTGTACTGACAGTGTTGGTTTCCTGCTCATCTGGAGAACTGAAGAAGAAAATGCCACTTGCATGATCCAGGATGTAGTTCCTCTTCTTGCGGGCGGCGATCTCAATGAACTTTCCCAGGAAAAGAGGTGCTCTCTGGGAAATGGCGCTCAGTTTTGTGATGTCTTTTGACTGGCGCTTCAGGCTGTTAATCTATATTAAATGATGGAACAAAATAGTTTAAAGCACATTAAATAGAGCCGGAATGAACTACGGGAGACGACTGCTGTAACAGTACGGACCATCATCTTGTCCACAATGGTGTCACTGCCGAGGATGTAGTACTTCCCGGGGTTCTCCTGGACATGATTCTTCACCCATGTCGTCTTCCCTGAGCCCGGCAGGCCGACCATCACGATGATCTACATGAAAGGCAGAGAGAGAACGAGGGTCAACGCCACTTGTCCTGAAAACAACAACAAATACACATCACTGCGCTCACCTCGCAGTCGGCCTTGGTCTGCGGCCCCTTGAGGCCCCGGACTCGGTCGTCCACGGGGATCTGCTGCAGGAAGGTGTAGCCCTCGGTCTGAGGGAAGTACGGAGTCTCCATCTGGCCAAAGTTGAACTCCACGGCACAGTTGTGGCAGATGACGTGGGGGAAGAGGGCCTGGCTGTTCAGGGAGTCCTTCGTGACCTGGAAGGCGGCGGCGGGCTCCCCGCCGTTCTTGGAGAAGGACACGGCCAGCTCCTCGCCCTCAAAGTCCTGAGAGAAGAAGACGGGGAAACCAGTTGAAACGAATGACCCGGCCATTCTGACGAGTGACTGTTGATTCACGTGTGAACGCTAACTGAATGAGGTTCCTCCGGTTTCTGATTTACATGAAATGAGGGAACATATACATCGACGTGTTCCTGGTTTTCATCTAGTTTGATAAGTACGAGCGGCATGTCTTACAATAAGACAGCAGATGACATCATTCTCTTCGTAGGTCTCTCCAAAGTCCTCGGTCACACAGTTGGTGGTCTTCTTGCCTTTCCCAGAGTATGCATAGGAATGTTCCTCCTCACCTAAAACATTAATGGGAGACAACATTCATTGAAAAAGAAATGCAGAAGTACAGACATTTCGAATGAACACACCTCGTCTCAGCCACTGGGACTAGTATGTTGGCAATAAGCCAGCCTCCATTACTAAGAGCCGGAGCTGGAGCCATTTTACATCAACATGTCATGTGGCTTATGAACCACTAGAGGGAGCTCTAGGAGAACAGAGCCCTCTGGTTTTTGCATTTGACAGACAGTCAACCAAAGATTACACGGTTCACTTTGTGGAGTCCCTTCTTTATGAACAAATCATATTTTGCACCGGCTTGGTCACCATTTTGGATATCAGGAGTCAGGATATCCATCAAGTTTGAGTTATTACTTTAGCAGTTTGCTGCACATGTGTGGCTACATTATTCTGGCTACGAGTTTCTACCACGGAAAGTTATTGCGAGTCCTTTCACCGATACCCAGCCGGCAGTATAACAGACAGGAGAGGACGCGAGACACTGACCGAGGAGCAGGGTGCCGGTGGACAGGGACCAGCCGACCTGCACGTCATGAATCTCCATGTTCTTGCTAGAAATGTGCTTCACAGGAATCTTCTCTGCAATCTGTTGACATGAAGCAACACCCACAGCACAACATGGCAAAGTTAATGTTCCCTGCAAGTCCATTTTGTAATAAGAATGAGAATTTGCATACGGCAGGGCAGCGTGAACCGCGTCGTTACTGTACCTTCATCTCGAAGCAGGCTTTGCCTTTGTTCACGCCGTAGGTTCCCTTGCCTCCGGACCACAGGTATGCAAAGCTCTCCATCGTGAGAGACGAGGCACTATAACGGTCCCGAGACACCTTAAAGTGCAGGTCGCAGTTGTCTAGAAGAAGAAAAAAAAGCACTCAAAAATATCTGTATCCAATAGGTCGGCGATAAAGAGCGGCACTGTTCCAACTCGCCGTCATCTCAAGACTTCTCGGGACATGGATCTTTGAATAAAGCTGTAAATATTCCTTTAAACATTGGTATTCGTCACTCACAGGTGTCCAGGGAGACTTTTGTGTCGTCAAACTCTTCATCTTCCTCCTCCAGGGGGGGCACGGGCGACTTAAATGAGGCCCTGAAAAGAGACACCAACCAGTCAACGGGAGGATACACACGCCGATGCAACTACAAACAAAGAGATGTCTTGGGTACCACTTGCTGAAAAATATGTCAGGGAGAAAGTTGGAAAGAGACTAAAGGGAAGAAATACAAAACAGGAACAGTAAGTTGGGCAAGCAAGTCTCCACAGAAGTCTGTATGATTGGCCACGGCAGACTTACCTTCTAGTATCCGGCGAAATCTAAAACGTGAGATACAGAGAGAAAGAGAGCCGCTGCTATCCCTAGCACTCACTGCTACCCACTTGTGGACGTGATAAGGAGCGCTCCCCTTTCAGATCAGTGTGCTTATGATCTCCAGGATCGCTGTGGGGTCCGTCAGTGACAGCGGTGCAGTTTTATATTTAACTTCCCAATTTGTGAAATCCCAATTTAAAAAAAAAGAGGTCACGACTCACTGTTCTGAGTCAGCGTGAAGGCCACGCTCGGCTGCTTGAGACGGGTCGTCGAGCTACAGCAATTTACCAACTCTGGAGCTTGAGATTAGGCACACGTCTAGCATGGGGAGTTTAAGAAGCTAGTGGAAACGGTGGAGCGTTTCCACGAGGCGTCTGCATCGCTCCACAGACAATTGTCTAAGTCCAGTGGAGTCACTATTCAGTCGGACTGGAACCGATGAGGGTTGAGCATCCGCAGGAGTCTTAACATCGCCGGAGACATCCGCCATCGTAGTTCCCAAAATGTAGTGAGAATGGTTGCCGGGGGAGATTTATGGTGGCGTACGGTCAGTGCAGTCCAGAGTACTATGGGTGCACGGGGGCCTATGGCTTCACAGGGTGGATTAAAGGTATAAATAAAATATGGTAATGAGAAAAGACGGACTTTCAAAAAGTGGAACTTTGACTCGTCTGTCAGGTAGGAAGGGACAAAAAGGACCTCAAGCCTCTTCCCGAAAATATAATAAATAATAATTTGTTATCCAACGTCAGATCCTTTTAAAGTGTGTCAACAACGCAATGACAACAAAAAACTGACCAAGAATTAGGTACACGTATGCACACACACACACACGCCCACCATGCATGATGTCACCTGCACAGGGGTAGAAGAGTCTTGCACACACAAACGCGCGTCCACGCTCTCACGCCATGATAACATACACACAAGACATGAGACAGAAATAGCAGTTTGACGTCATACAACCAGTGAAAGTAAAAACAAAACTATAGAAGAAAAAAATATATATATATATATAGACAATTGCGAGGTTAAACGATGGACGGTCAATCACGAGCTCCTCCGTGGACGTTCCAAACCCGTTGGGCCTTTTTTCTCTAACCTGGTGTGCTACCCTGCAGCACTGGGCACCCCCCCCCCCCCGCCCCACCCTCCATTCATTTAAAAAGTGCACATCTGCTACTTTCCTCTGGGTTCTGTCTTGAGCAGCCTGGCTTCACCTTGAGGACACAACTGGCTTTCCAAAAGTGGCATGAGGAACAGATGTGAAAATTCACAGAGACTTGATAGTTGCACTTCTGCTACAGAATGCAGTCCATTTGAGAAACAAATGAGAGTGTGCACTGTAAAAGGTAAGGCTCTTAAAAAGGTAGTCAGGGATGACCCTCAAAACATGTGAAAGTGAGGTAGTTAATAGATAGTATAATACTTGAAAATGAGGGTTTTCCTTATGCTAGTTATGTGCATTGGCTCTTAAAGCCAATACAGTTTAACAAAGCTATGGATGGCGCTTCAGGGATGCTGAAGGCCATTTTTGCTCTGTCCCATCCTTACCAGCTGTATTTGTTCTCTTCAATAAATTCAAAGTAGCCCCTTCCATGTTCCTCCCGGCGTCTCTTAACACCCTTCTTATTCTTCTGATCAGCATTCGTGTCTTTGTCCGCATCCCCTTTGAAAATAGAACAAAGATATAGAATGAGGTGCTCCTTTTTGAGAGAGAAGAGGTCGGACTGGCAGTGGGGTTCTGGCCCACAGAGCCAGTTCATTAGTTACATTGTCGACCATAATCATCAATAGAAAGGTAACCAAAGAGGTAACACCTCGAGATTACACTTTAAATAAATATATATACACAATCATACTGCATAAACTGTAACAACTCTAATGACCAGATAATAATAATTACAATATAGGCTGGTCGAAATTAACATTGTGAACAGTGTTCGCTGTGGCTGGAAGAACAAGTCTCTGAAGTAAGAGGGACATTAACCCTGGTCTGAAGGGCTTGGACTGTATTGTGTTCTAGAAGATTGAGATGCATCCCCGTGTTATTTAGGAGGAAACTAATCTGGGACAAATGCATCATGCAAGTAAATGGGAACCCTAAATTACCTCGGAGAATAATCACGATGAACCGACAGCGTCTAGGTTCATCCAACAAGATGAACACTTTCTATTCAACCCCCGGACAAACGAACCACACACCGGTCGACGAGCCCGTCTTCTGCACCGCGTTGGGTCGGCACGTTTAGATGTAAACACATACGGGCAAAGTCCTGCATTAAATCGGAAGTAATTCGTAATTAAACGCGATGTGAACGGCCCGATGGTGTCTTAATGGCGTGACGTTAACGCGGAGGCCAGGCTCACCGCCAATATCCCCGCTTTTATAGTCACACCTTATTTTAAACGTGGGCGCCTTTTGTTTAAAGCGAGTTTTAGAGTAACAACACGGTATCTTCCTGGTTCATCCCCAACACACGACCACCCAATTTAAAAAAGCCAGGCTCCAACGTGGGAACCCCTGGAGTAACCGTTAGCTCCCGGCTGACCGCTGCACCAAACACAAAGAGAATGACGTTAGCTCGCAAGCTAACACGCTACCCAAGCGAAACGAAAAGCCGGACTAAGCCTCGTTAAATCAATGTTTTACGCGTGACTTCATTCACCTAGCGCGTTCAATCGTCACGAGCGATATTCTGCTGTTAAATAAAAACGATAAACGTATAGTTTGTGGACTAGAGACTCGGCTATGTTAGAAAACGATTCGCGTTAGCTTTAGCGGCTAACAGTTTGTGGCTAACGCCTGCTAGCTCGGCGAGGTCACGCTCTCAACATGGCCGCGCGGCTCGGCGGTAACGGGTTCGGGTTTAGTCATCCCCAGCCGGCTCCCTCCCGCGTTAGCATTACCGCTACAGCAAAACGCGACCCCCTCAGTCAGTCCATCCAGCCAGTCACATTTTTCATAACCACTCCGGCCGACTCACCCTCAGCAGTCGGGTCCGCGGGCTCACCATCCTCCTCCGTGTCTATTTTCTCCATGTCGTCGACATCTCCCTTGAGCATGGGGTCCATCTCGTCGTCCTCCTCCTCTTCGCCCTCACCCATCTCTTCGTCTTCAACAACGGCATCCCCGTCGCCCCCATTTCCCGTTTTCTCTTCTACTTCTTCAGCTACTACGACCGGCGCTGCTACTTCTTCGGCTTCTTCTTCCTCCTCTTCGTTGGCCTCCATGCTTTCTTCTATCGGGCCCTCGCCTTCTTCTTCCTCTCCCATGCCCTCCTGGTCGGCGGCCTGGCCGGAGCCCTCGGCCGCCGCTGCAGCGTCAGGCTCCGTCGGGGGGTTTCCCGCGAGGGCCTCCTCGTCCAGCGCGGCCTGCAGGCGGTCCATCAGCTCGGCCTTCAGCCCTTTATCCGACAGATCTCGCTTCTTCAGCTCGTCCTTCAGCTCGTTCACTTTCAGCTTTTTCACGTTGATTGAGCTCATCGTGGATGTTTTAACTGAAAAAAAATGTTTGAAGAAAAAATCACAAATACGATAAATAAATAGCTTTACGCCCTTTGTCGACGGATGTGGCTCAATATACTGCGCCAAATGGCACCCGCGCTGTCCGACCAATCTTTCACCGGCAAAAGAGCTGCGCTTATCCCGGGTGTGGGGGAGGGAGATGACGTCCTCCCGTAGTTACCCAGAGTGCACCGCGGCCGGTTTATATAGCCCGCCAACCATCTGTCGCTGCAACACTAACAACACCCGAGATTATACTCAGTTTGTCTTTGTTTGTATAATTCATATAGACCGAGGCTATGTTACTGCATATTAATATGTTAAGAATGTTAAGGTTAACAGAGGGGCGATACAAATGGGACGCGATTCAAAATAATAGTCGACTCATAATTCAAAAAAATAGTCAAGACTCATAATTCAAAAAAAGAGTCAAGACTCATAATTCAAAATAATAGTCAAGACTCATAATTTAAAAAAATAGTCAAGACTCATAATTCAAAAAAATAGTCAAGACTCATAATTCAAAAAAAGTCAAGACTCATAATTCAAAAAAATAGTCAAGACTCATAATTCAAAAAATAGTCAAGACTCATAATTCAAAATAATAGTCAATACCCATAATTCATCTAGGAAACATTTTTATTGTGCAAGTAGGCGAGAATGTATATCTTTGTAAACATTTTATAAAAGTAATGTTTTCCAAGGCAAAATAGAAATGGGAAGGATTAATAAAGAAAATATTTCCTGGAGTGAAAGTCATATATTTATCCAACTCTTCCACTATACTTCATTATTTTAACGTTCAATGCCTGCCTTTTTTCACCCACGTGACATAAAAACAATTAGACACATCTAGTCTCAAAAAGATGCAGAAGAACTGGTTCACACGTTTGTTACTTCTAGACTAGATTCCTGCAACTCCTTATTATCAGGCTGCTCTATTAAGTCTCTTAAGTCAACTACTTATTATCAGGCTGCTCTATTAAGTCTCTTAAGTCAACTATTTCTTATCAGGCTGCTCTACTAAGTCTCTTAAGATCACATGATTCCTGCACTAGCTGCTCTGCACTGGCTCCCCGTAAAATCAAGAATCCCATTTCAAATTCTTCTCCTCACCTACAAAGCCTTGATTGGTCTTTCATCATATCTTAAAGAGCTCGTAGTACCATATTACCCCACTACAGAGCTTGTAGTACCATATTGCCCCACTAGTGAGCTTGTAGTACCATATTACCCCACTAGAGAGCTTGTAGTACCATATTACCCCACTAGAGAGCTTGTAGTACCATATTACCCCACTAGAGAGCTTGTAGTACCATATTACCCCACTAGAGAGCTTGTAGTACCATATTGCCCCACTAGAGAGCTTGTAGTACCATGTTACCCCACTAGAGAGCTTGTAGTACCATATTGCCCCACTAGAGAGCTTGTAGTACCATATTGCCCCACTAGAGAGCTTGTAGTACCATATTACCCCACTAGAGAGCTTGTAGTACCATATTGCCCCACTAGAGAGCTTGTAGTACCATATTGCCCCACTAGAGAGCTTGTAGTACCATATTACCCCACTAGAGAGTTGTGCTCACTAAATTCGGGGCTACTTGGTGTCCCTAGAGTCTTAAAAAGTAGGATGGGAGCCAGAGCCTTCAGTTATCAAGCTCCTCTTTTATGGAACCAGCTTGATATGATATGATATGATATTCCTTTATTTGTCCAACAGTGGGGACATTTCAAAAATCACAGCAGCGATGCACAACAGAGCATCAATGAAAATAAATATAAAACACAAAACAAAATACAAAAACTAAATACTTATTCTAATACTAAATATACAGGGGGAAAATAAAGTAAAGTGCTGAGTAAAGTAAAGTGCAGAGTTGGCCCGGATCTCCAGCGATCTACTGCAGTGTGTTGTGCAGCCTGACAGCAGCAGGAAGGAAGGATTGTGGTTCCTCTCCTCAGACACCGGGGAGGAATCAGCCGGTGGCTGAAGGAGCTGAAGGAGCTGCCAGAGTGTCCTGCATGGGGTGGGAGGTTCATCAGGGACGAGAGCTTTGCCATCATCCTCCCGTCCCCCACCACCTCCACAGTATCCACAGGACACCCAGCACGCTGCTGGCCTTCTTTTTCCTTTTTTCTTTCTTCACCTTCAGTCCTGGAGGCAGACTCAGTCCCCTCATGAGGACTGAAGACGTTCCTCTTGATGGTCTTATAGTGAGACCTGAACCAGGTTCACCTGGAGAGACCTAGAGATGCTGCTAGAGACTGAGAGGCTGAGGGGGACGCTTAGGATACACTGAGCTCCTCTCTCCTCTCCTCTCTCCTTATGGATGAATTCACGTCTCTTTATTACACATTATTAACTCTACTTCAGGCAGTGGAGGGGTCGTCCTGCAACCCAAGGGTGTCGGTTTCGATCCCGCTCTCCCATTGGTTGTTTGCAGTTGAAGTGTCCTTGAGCAAGGCACTGAACTCAGTGCTTCTTCTCGCATCACCACACTGCCTGTAATAAATAAATGGATAAGGAATGCAGAGAACTAATTTCCCCTTGGGGATTAATAAAGTATATATCTTATCTTATCTTTCTCTTATCTTCCCCAAAGTCTTTGTGACTTCTCTCTTCTCAGCTTTCCATTGGCCGTGGCTGTGTTGGCCCTGGCTCTTGCCCCCATGGCCCCGCCGATGCCCCCACCCCTCCTCTCTTCCTCCTTCTATTTCATGGATTGTGGAGGTCTGGATCACGATCCAAGTCTACGACAAAATCTGTCATATTCATTGAATGTGTTGTAACTCTGTTATGATTCCTTCTGGTCACATGACATCTATTGTTCTGTCCATCCTGGAGAGGGATCCTCCTCTGTTCTCCTGAAGGGTTCTTACCTTTTTTCCAAGTGAAAGATTTTTTCAGTTTTTTGGGGAGTTGTTCCTGATCCGATGTGAGGTCAAAGGTCAGAGATGTCGTATGTGTACAGATTGTAAAGCCCCCTGAGGGGAATTTGTAATTTGTGATTCTGGGCTATGTAAAATAAACTGAATAGAATTTAATTGAATACTGTTACAAAACAATGTTGTGTTGCTATCAGGTAAAGTTTAATCGGCTTAAGTATAACCTTTCATTGATTTTTCTGAATATGTGGTTTTATATTATCTGCTCATAGTTTAAACAGAAAAGTGTGTATTCAACATTTTTAAATGTATTGTATCTACTATGAATAATACCAGATTATTAAATCCCGAAAAAAAAGAAATGCTCAAATTTGTAAGAAATTTGTTCAGTCGCTAAAAAATTTTTTTATGCAAAAATATATATATTTTAAACCCAAAACATAATGAATTGAAAGGGGCGCCTCATTCGTCGTTTTGTGAAAACATGTTGTGAGATGTCTTCTGCAGCTCTGGGACGACAGAGGATATCAGAAGTAGAAATGTAGACTCCGGTTTTAAGAGCTTCACACCGACAGAGAACGATCAACCAATCAATTTGGACCATTTTGTTTCTTGCGAGTCCCCAACTTCATGGAGGCACAATACTAAATTGCAGTCGTATCCCTTTAATCTAATTGTTTGTAGTTCTATGTCTGACATTGTTCTGCATATCCAATAAAGTTATTCAAAAAAAGCCTTTTACCACATCATCTTCTCTTTTCTTTGGGTTTACTACAAAGGGAACTTATAAAGGCATATTATAATAATAACTTTATTTGTAAAGCACTTGAAAAAACAGAGTTTGCAAAGTGCTTTAACAGGAAAGGAATAGCAACAAAAAGCTCAACAGTGAGGCCCAACAAGTCAAATTATGTAAGAGTTAAACCCTAAAACAATGTAGAAAACCTTCAAATCAATCGACATGAAGAAAACAATGAATCACATATAATGTCATCTATATGTTTTGGGGGTCAGACCCAGACGTGTTTTTAAAGTGATCAGTAAAAATTTTAAAAAATCTATCGTAAAACGAACAGGGAGCCACAGGAGAAAGTGACGTCATAATGTAAAATGGACCCTCGGTTTCATATCGTATACCTCATGGGAGCAGTGCGACAGCAGCTTCCTCTCACCATTCATCAAGTACACGAGGACCTGCTGTGTGGGAGAGAGGGTTTCTGGGCAATTGCCTTTTGAAATAGAATAGAATAGAATAGAATAAAATTCCATTAAAAAAAAGTTTCCTGTGAGCGCTTCTGTGAATGCCTGCTCTCTACTGCCCCCCCGTGGAGGTCATGATAAATAACCAAGTGATCCATGAAACGTTTCCTCAGTGCGCTCACTCCTTCTCCACTGTGCCACCGGTCACCACTCCTCTGAGGACAGTGTCTCCATCGTTGGTCATATATATATATATATTAATATATATATATGTGTTTTGTTCATATATGCTGATATGAGTGTTTTTCATCCACGGAGCTTTGGTGAAATCTCATGAAAAGCGCGCGCTGCCTTTGTCCGGATCTCTTTTTAAATATTAACAAGTTGTCATGTCATCTCTGACTGGAAGAGGAGAGAGAGTCCCCGCCTCGGTGAGAGGAACACATTGGGTAAGTCAGATTTACTCATATGAGCGGGATGGGGTGTGTGTGAACAACATGGCATTGTCTTTATAGAGTTTAATATAAGAATAACACTTGGAGACAACCAGCAACGTCGTCTGGGTGTGGTAACACATCCCGACATCCTTCTCCCGGTGATGTCCCTCTCAGAGCCCAGACGCGCATCACTGTGAGCCCGTCGGCTGCAGTAGGACCGGGAGGGACCGTCAACCCAGGGAGCGTCCCGCTCCGGAGGGGGCCGGAGGGTCCAGAGGCGACCCACATCGGAATATGTGCCAGAGAGCGGACGCCGTCCCGTCTTACAAGTCCCTCCCTGGATGCGCCGGGGACCGCGTGAGGAGCACCATGTCCGCGCATCCGGGCTCCGGGAGGTCCGACAGGAAAGTTGCGTGTTGCGAGAAGTGCTCCGCGACCCTGGTGGCCCTGAAGAAGCAGGCTCTGAGCCTGGCGGTGCACCAGCAGTCCTCCTGCAAGGTCAGTCCACTACGCACGGGGCTCCAGGGGGCGCAGACCCCCTCGATCTGCTCACGGGAGCCGGAGATGCATCTTCATGTTGCATATGGATTATGGACAGACTGCAGCTCCTCAGCAGGTGGTGGTGCAGGGCAATAAAACAAAAAGCTGCATGTTGCATATGGAATATTATTAATTAAGTTGTATTTATTTTCAACAAATTAACTGAGATCATTTCTTTTGATATAATATAATATTTATTTGGGTTATTATATATTATGTAATATCCAAAATAATTATTATATTGTATTAAAATAAATGACATAATATATTTAAATATAATACAATATTATACAACTTAGATTGATCTAGACTTAATAATAAGTAAAATAATAAATTTTTTGATTGATGGAAAATTAATCTGCAGCAATTCTTGATGTAAATATGTTGGTTTTCTTAGTGAATTGTGTATAATATGGGTGTGGAGTGTTGGTGGGACAAAACAACTAATATGAATATGAATATGTCCGCTTGGGCTCTGAACCCCAAACATTAATTTACTACTTGAGAAAAACTGTCCAAAAACCAAAAATAAATAGAATATAAAGTCAAAGCCTTAATGATCAAACACATGTATATTTAAAATAAAGTTTTTGAACACATTTTCTGCTGCGCTGCATGAGTACATTCTACGTGTTTTATGGACATATCCGCCTCGACAGCGCTGCCAAGAGAGGAATGCACATTTCTGCATCCGTCCGTCCATCTGTCACCACGAGCATCCATCAAACACACTCCAACCGGCGGAGCAGGGCCGGTCCTGCGTGAGTGGTTCCAAATGGGCATGAATATTTCATCTCACATCCTCGTGTCATCTCCACAGTCGGCTCCATTGAGGGAGGACTCTTTATTTGTGTCCTCCTAAGTGGGATGGGGTGGGGGGAGTGGGGGCAGCTATAGCGTCTTGTGTTTGGGAGAGAGACCACGAGCCGGAGCACAGACGTTACCCTGTGGCCGTCTACCCGTAAACATGTTCGGGACGCAGGAATCTGATAGCGAGCTCCTCGCAGCTTTATTGATCCGAGAGTTATTCTTTCAAAAGCATCTCGGCTCGGTGACGTCATCTTTTGTGATGGGCTTGCACTCTGGCGGAGTCCAGTCGCCCATTTGGCTACAAGAGCACATTCAGCTATATATATATATATATATATATATATATATATGTACATATAGATGTCATCATTTATACATGAGTAATGCAAGATGCCCAAACACTAAACTGACATTTGCTGGTGGTAGAATTGGCTTATTTTGCCAATTTTGTGCAGAATAAAGAGGATATTATGGCATATTGGATTTAAGTAACCCTGGATACGGAGATTTATGGAGACATAGGTTTAATCCCTGATGTTTTACATGGTAAGTGGAGCTCTTGCTGATGGATGAAGAGATTGAGAGTGTTACATATTAACAGATATATACGTGACACAAGAGGGTCTTTGTTGGGATGAAACTGAGATGAGTTTCTTTGACAATGCTGGGGACTTTACAGGAGACATAAAAGGCTCATTTTTTACTCTTTTCTCCTCGAACACATGCTTTAAAGTTTAAAAAACACAAATATTCTGAATTGTTCAGTATTCGTCCTCTGTTGAAACTCTCCGTCTCTTTCCAGAATGTATTTAATTATTATCATCCAGCTTGATGACAAGTAATAGTCTCCTTAAATCATAAAGATAAGGTTGAATGATTGCCAGCATGCATTCACAGTCTCATCTTGTTCATTTTCAAGAAGTTCTTCACCACACGTCTTGATTCCAAGGAACACGGAAATATGATTTTCCTCAGCAAGAAAAAATCAAATATAATTTAGCGTGGTGACCTGTTGTCCTCCGTTAAACGGCGGCTCATTGGTGGTTCATTGGTGGTAAGTAAGGTTTAGCTAACTGCAACTTTACTGATCCCAGGGTAGTATTAATCAATATACGGACTCCTTGATGACTTTGCTAAGTGCTAACGTTGCTTTCATGAAACCATTTCCACATGCATAGTGATCACCATGCAACACGCACACCAGAAATCAAACAAAGAACTTATCTTCGTCATCATGTCTCCACCAGAAGCTTGTGCTGAATCTCCGATCTCCTTAAATACACACACGAAATACCGGAGTACTTCAAACCCCTCACTGCCAAGTTTACCTGCAATTTCTAAATATTCAAATATTTCTTGTAACTTTATATTTACCTTCGCATTGAAAATGCGGAAGGTAATGTTTTGATCGCCGTGTATTTGTATGCGTGCGTGCGTGTTATTCGCATAAGTCAAAAAGTATTAAACCGAATCGCATGATATTTGGTGGGATGATTGGTTATTATCTGGGGACCATTTAATTCGATTTTGGGATCGATCGGGTCAAAGGTCAAGGTCAAGGCCATGAAAAGGTACAAATCTTTTTTTTACCATAGCGCGGTCAATTTATATCCAATTGGCATGCAACTAATGCCAAAATGTTCATAATTCAATGCCCAATCTTGTGATATGCGAAGGTATGCGCTCTACCGAGTGCCCGTTCTAGTTCAATACCTTTTTTTGTATTCGCAGGACTCTGGCGACCTGTCTGCATTTCTTCTCGACAACCTTCACGTCCACAGTCGGTCCGCCAACGAGTCCCGGGACAGGTACCAGGGCGAGTGTGGAGACTGCGGCGTCCACCTGCAGCAGCTCAAACAAGAGGCGGTCCATTTGGCTCTCGGCCGGGCTCAGCCATCGGCTAAGCCTCCCTTCGAACGCAGCTTCAGCGCCGCGACCCTGCTGGGCCCGAGCGAGCCGAAGCACGCAGACGGGGCCCCGTGGGAAGCCGCCGCCGCGGCCGTGCATCAGCCGCACGGTCGCACCCACAGTCCTCACACCCCGAGAAGCCCGAGGACGCCTCAGAGGACCCCCCAGACCCTCAGACGGAGGGGGCCCAAGCTGCCCAACCTCGACATGGACCGCTGGGTGGAGCAGCAGCAGCAGCTGGTCGCTTCCAAATCAGCGTCCGGCGCTGAGGGTGTCACCAGGTACCCTAACCATAAGGTACCCCTAAAAGCCTTCTCTCACCACTAAATCACACACAGCACATCCCTGCGTGTGCGTTCCCCTGTGAATGAGCCGTACGTCTTTACTGGTGCTCAGCAGAGCGATGATTCATGGCGCCTAATCGGAGCCTATTTAGATCCCACGGCCGAGGACGTTGTTTAAAAGTACTTTTGCTAATGGAATGGAATTGGGTCATGATTTACCGCCGTCATAAAAGCCCGCCAGTCCAAAAGCACTTGTGATCAATAGGGGGATGGTCATGTTTAACAGGGTGGCTGGTGAAATATGCTTGACTGTGATGGACCATACTGACCCCCCCCCCCCCCCCCCAGTCCCCAATGTCATAAACCTGAACACGGTGAGAGTGTTTTATATGTTGGTTCAGCTTTTTACTCCTGATCCATACGGACAAAAGGAACATCACAAATGACCGTCCGCCAAACACATTATAGCGTATCAATAATAATGATAGATCCTTTATTGATCCCCGTGGGGAAAGTCTTCTCTGCATTGGACCCATCCTCAGTTATTAAGCCGTGGGCTGCAGTGAAGCGCCATAACTACGGACTTCATGGGGCGGAGCGCTGAGGCAAGAGCGACACCGACTTTAAAAACAAATCGTTTTACACGACACAAGAACCAAAGTACAAAGTCTTGATTATACAATGTGTTTATCAGCTAGCTTCAAACAATAGCACGTATGGCTAGCTAAGCTACCTACTGCAGTAACATGACCTAGCAATGCTCACAAGGACGAGGAGAGCTTCATACCAAACGATATTCTGTTTAATAAAGCTGTTGCAACTCATGTGTAGGAGCTGGTCCTGGATGCTATCAGAGTGTAGGCTAACATTAGCGGATGAAGGCTAACATTAGCGTGTGTAGGCTAACATTAGCGGGTGTAGGCTAACATAAGTGTGTGTAGGCTAACATTAGCGGGTGTAGGCTAACATTAGCATGTGTAGGCTAACATTAGCGTGTGTAGGCTAACATTAGCGGGTGTAGGCTAACATTAGCGGGTGTAGGCTAACATTAGCATGTGTAGGCTAACATTAGCGTGTGTAGGCTAACATTAGCATGTGTAGGCTAACATTAGCGGGCCTGTTTAGCTCTTTATTGGATTTCCGGAAGTTTAAGCTCCAGTCCATCTTAAGCCAAACCCGTTATATGAGTTATTATAATATATATGAGTTATAAAACTTAATGTTAGTCCTCATCTTAAAAGCTTTCCATCTTGAAACATAAAAAAGACAATAAACGATATGTCTTCTGAAGCTAGCATTAGCTTAATTAGCTAGCTGATAGCGACAGCCAGCTAAATGGACTGCTTCTGTCTGAAATGAAGCCGCCATTGTTTCAGAAAGTACAAAGAATGCCAAGTTGCAAAGCTTCGTTCTGTGAGAAGAAGAAGCTGGAGGGGGTTAGGGGGTCTAAGGGACGGGAAAAAACCTTGAGCGCAATATTATAACAAACCTCTAGTTCTTAATCGACTTGTCTAATCCCATTAGACAATACCTGCGCTCAAATAAAACTGTCTGGGCTTTGCAAGACTGCATGATTATTAATTATCCAGGCGTGCCCGCTGTGAGAGCGGATCAATACACGCTCATGCGGCTGAGGGCTGAGGTGAAATAATAGGAGACGAGTGAAAGTGGAGGACGAAGGGGAAGGAGAGAGGAGACGAGGAAAAGAAGGAGGGCGCGGGAAAAACCAATCGCAGAAGAAGAGAGAAGGAAATGAAGAGTATTAAGGAAACGAAGGACTCCCAGGATGTAGATGGACGGGCGAGGAAGGAAACAAGAGATAATAAAGGACGATAAACAGAGAGAGAATTAGAGCGCCAGGAAAGAGAAAGTGAAGACAATAAAAAAAAGGTTACGACAGAACGCATCAGTCAATGAGAAGACAAGAGGAGGGGCGGGGGAGCATCTATGCACTATCCATATAAACTATGGCTTCATTAATTCACTTAGCCCCGTCTTTATTCTCCACCCAGCCTCCTTCCTAACTCCTCCTGCAGTCCTCTAATTGGCACTTTATGACTGACCATCATGACAAGAGAACAACCAAATGAGCTGGCATTGTTATGAAGCAGCTTCTGTGTGTGTGTGTGTGTGTGTGTGTGTGTGAGTCGACTCCTTCTCCTCCGAGTCGAGTGTTAGATTCAAGGAGTCACTCCAGCCTTCCCGTCCTCATCCGGAGCTGTAACGGTTCCTGTTTCACCTCCTGCGCCCTCGGACCGATGCCCAGACAGACACGCCCCGCCGTTCTCCTCCCCAGAGTGATTCCTGTGATAATAGCTCTTTTGTGGAGAGGGTGCAGAAGAGCAATTACTGATTTTGAGTTTTATAACGAGCTCTTTGCCTCCCGCAGGCTGCAGAGGATGCGGCGCTGTGCTGCGGGGACGCCGGCACCGTCCAGACCAGCTCCAGGATCCCTCACATATCCAGAGTGGTGACCATCGCCAACACTGCTGCTATGTCCCTTTTAGCCAGGTAAATAAATATAATACAAAATATATACACACATTACCAGTCACAAGTTTTACAACAGCCCCAATTTTTCCAGTTTTTATTGAAATGTAAGCAGTTGAAGTGAATAACCTGAAGTGGGACAAAGTTTAGGTTACCAAAAAATGAAAAATAATGTAAATTCCAGAGTTATAAAAAAAGCCTGAAGTCGCAGCTAGAAGAACTTTCAGAACAATATTGTATATCCATTGTAGAAAGAATGCTCTACGAGTGAGTCCGGCTGTTATATCAAACATTTAGATTACATCTTGTTAAACAAAAGGACTCCATGATTTATTTTTTTATCCCCAATTGTTTATATGTTCTATGTTTTAATTTCAGACTACATTGAGAAATTAAACTGTACATTTCAATCAAAACTGGAGAAATGGAGGTGTTCTAAAACCGGTAGTGTATGTATATATATATTTATATAAATGTATATATATATTTATACGTATATATATAAATATATACAGTATATATACGTGTATATATACGTTTATATATCTATATATATACGTATATATAAATATATATATACATATATATAAAAATATATATATAGATATATATAAAAATATATATATATACAATGTGTATGTGTCTGCACTAGATGTATCTATATATAAATATATAAATATATACATATTTATATATATATAATGTGTTGTATGTGTCTGCACTAGATGTATCTATATATAAATATATATAAATATATATATATATATATAATGTGTTTTATGTGTCTGCACTAGATGTATCTATATATAAATATATATATATATAATGTGTTGTATGTGTCTGCACTAGATGTATCTATATATAAATATATATAAATATATATATATATATATAATGTGTTTTATGTGTCTGCACTAGATGTATCTATATATAAATATATATATATATATATATATATATATATAATGTGTTGTATGTGTCTGCACTAGATGTATCTATATATAAATATATATATATATATAATGTGTTGTATGTGTCTGCACTAGATGTATCTATATATAAATATATATATATATATAATGTGTTGTATGTGTCTGCATTAGATGTAGGGTAAGACGCTGCGTTCCTTCTTCCCCGTAGGGCTGCAGAGAAGCTGAACTTGACGTTGAGGAAGAAGAGCCATGCCTCTGATCCGGCTCCCGCTCATTTGTCCACCTGCTTCAGGGAGCTGATCCAGAAGAACCCTCCGGCCGTCCCCTCCTGCCTGCTCCAAGCTGCCACCAGAACCAGAGACTCACCCAGTGTTGCCAAGGTAGACCGCTGGGCTTCACATTCCAGTAGAGTTACTGTAGGAGCACGATAGATGGAGTGCCAATGGTAATAATTACAGCACTTACCATTATTCAAATTCAAATTGGATAAATGCGTAATTATAAATATACATTTAAGCACTCCCATTCTCATCCAATTATCAATATTTCAGTGAACATTTCATTTGACAGTATTTGGACTTAAAGGAATATTTTGAGAAGTAAATCATATTTCTCAAAATATGCTTGATACCACATGTCTGTAAGTATGAAGCTATACAGCCGATAGCCAATTAGCTTAGCATAACAACTGCAGTGAGGTAAGCAGCACAGAATTTCCTGTAAAACCACAACTTTCGGTTTGATATGGATAGATCAAATGAAATGAGAAAGTCTATATTAGATAACATTTGGTAAACATGTGAGGTCTCGGTGGGTGGATTTGTATTCTAACTTTTGCCCACATGGGCGTTAGCTAGTTCAACTGCTTCCTCCGCTAATGCTAAGCTAGTCACCGACTGTCCCTAGATTCATATTTAATGTACATATATAACGCTCCGCAATAAGCATAATGATAAGCATATTTCCTGAAATGTCAAAGCTATTTGCGAGGTGTTAAAACCAATCATGATCCCTTCTATTTTGGATGAAATTATTATTTCAAAGATCTACAGCGTTTATCGTTAATGGTCGCTTCATCCCTACAACTATGACTCGAACGCTGCTTCCATATGAAACCTAACACCTTAAACTGAAGGCAAACGTTTCACCCAGGAACACATGATGATCTACACTCAAAACTCCTCCTCCTGGAAAGGTGATAGGTCATAGACAGTATCTCAACTGAGACGGCTGGCTCGCGGCTAACGGTGCTAATAGCACCACAGTGCTGACATGTTTGACCTGAGGTGGCCCCGGAGGGTTGGCGGCCAGTCAGCACGGCGTTATCGGTGGTAAGAGTGACGGCTGCTAGTTAACCAGCGGGGGCCGAGACGCACTAAAATGTGCACTCACGAAGGCCGGCGCAGCCTGGTGGGTTCAGAGGTTAATGCATGTGAACTATATGCGGCTTCTTTGCAGCACAACACATACATCAGCGGTGATGTATAAGGAGGAAAACACACCACATGCTCAATAATGGAAGCAGCTAATGCGGGTTGTAAAGAGATGTCCACGCCGCCTGCATTATCTCACGTGTGCTTTACAGTAAACACACAATCCATATCCCGAAATGAAGAAAGTTCCCAACCGCCGTCTTACGTGAAGTGTCTTCTCAGATAAGAGACCAGAAGTCAAAGGCCCTGATGAACATGTGGACACGCTCAGGTCTGGACCAGGGGCGTCGTCAGGCCTACTTTAGGGGGGCTTCAGCCCCTCTAAAATGTTCTTCAGCCCCCCAAAATAATCTATATTAATTCTTTTAATTTTAAATGTTTTTATGATATCATTAAATTAAACTATTGTTTCTCACATGGACACGTTATTTATAACTCCAGTAGACTCTCATGAAGCTAGCTGGCTATTTTGAATTTAAAATACAAGAAATAACCGTTGACATCTCTCTATTCTTTGCATTAATATACATTCTTAGGATTTTTCTCGGTGATAGACTCCAAATGAGCATCAAATATCACTATGACCCGGACATTCTGTGTCTTGTGTTATCATATACTGAATGAAGCAAGACTACAGAGCAACTTCACTTTCTTATGGACTGTCAGAAACAATGGATACCCGGGGCCCCGAAAGAAATTGGGCATGCAAACTACCCAAACTTTTCCACTCCTTTCGTTAAATCCGACAAACGCCCCTGGTCTGGAAAGGTGGTGTGTCTCTGGTACACCACCACCATGTTGGAAGTGTTGCAGAGCGAAGAGATCACAGTCAATTTGGAGGAGATCCTATATCACGCCTTCTTATAATACACTGTAATGTAGTGCTAATGTCTCCATCTTGTTCCTCCCCTCCTTTCAAATCACCTCGTCTGGGGGAAACTGGGGGGATCAATATGGCTGCGTGCGCTCCCCTTGACTCGGGGAGACGGAGTCTCGGGTCTAGAGTTACACGAAGGGCCCAGACGGAGCAGCAGCTTCACCTGGCCGAGCACTCAGCTCCGCGAGACAGAATATGTACGCGTGGCAGAGCGGGGGGGATTTTCACCGCTTGTAAAATGGGTCTCTTGAATAATTTAACCCTCATAAATAGAGTTTGACACATGTTCAATAGGGTTAGGGAGCCACGTCTTGCATAAGTTATTACAATTATGATTTGTAGAGAGAGGGGTTAAAAAAATCCTTCACCAACACGAATCATGTGGCAGATGGAACGTGGCTGTTAGATATTCAAAATGTCGATGGCGGATGATGTCATCGCTGTGCGGGGGGGGGGGGTACTTCATTCTGTTGTATTATCCGCTCCACTCGTGAGTTAAAGATAATATCCCGTCTGATTCTGATACAAGGTTTGTGCTGTCATGGAAACACTGGGAATGTCTTTAGAATTTTAAATGGTTATTTCATGGCCTGGAAAAGTCTTTACGAAAAGAAAAGAAAAATCCCCAAAGTTTTGGAAAAGTCGTGGAAATGTGTTATATTCATACGTGCATTTACGCTGAGTTTTAAACAGGCCTTTAAAAAAAAGAGGCTCAAAATATAAACCGGCATACGCTCTTTCATACTCGCACATTTTTCGCGCTGCAAGTGAACGCACCTTAACTGAAATGACATAGATGTTTATTATATTGGGGGGGGGGGGGCTGAATCGTGATTAAGAATACTGTTAGAGTTGGTTTATCAACCTGAATAGAGCGTGGACTCGTTTGCCTCCTGCAGGCCAGCGAGTCTTGTTAAATGGCTGTGAGACTCAGGATGAAACTTAATTTAAGACCTTAGAGCCTCTGAATCTGAAGGCATCCTGCAGAGGACTGCATTAACTGTGTTTACATAGCCACGCAGTTGTCAGTGCATGTTTAGTTTCTGCACTAACGAGATGAACCGGCTGTCTAGTGCAGCCTAATAAAATAATCTCAGTTAACATGAAGCAACATGCTGCTCTCATATGTATTTCAGTTTATGGCTATGAAACAAGAGATTGACAGACATGTTAAAGGGAAAATCGAGGCAACGTTTATTAAGGTGCAAAAGTGCAAACGAAACACCTCAAAAATACATTAAAATTCTATTAAAACAATTAATAAAAGAAGAAGTTTCTGCACGTTTATTTTGAAGTCATTTCTTTGACACAAAGGGAAGACATCCGTCGTGGAGCGATGGGATCAGCTGCAGCTATCGTCTAATACATTTAGGGAGACCTGTAAAGACAACGTTACAGTAGTTGACTTACTTAAGACACATTTGATTACATCTCAGTAAGTAAGGAGGTGTAAGTGAAATATTAAAGTATGCTTGCATTGCATCCTTCCGTGTTGTTGGCAGAGCCTTCATCATTTCAAGTGTTAATTAAATGTTGATTGAAAAGGTTTTTAACCGAGGTGTCTTGCAACCTTCGTATGTCAGGCTCAGGCGAAGCGACACAGGCTCAGATCTGACGTCTCACTATTATAATTATAACTCCTTCACGGCTACATTTGAGGCGTCTCAGTTAAAACCATGTTTTGGTAAACATAAACAAAAGCAATGTGTAAAAAGCAAGCACGGCAACCGACAACATAACAGAAAGCTTTGCTCAGTCAACTAGAATGGGCACTCGGTAGAGCGCATACCTTCGCATATCACAAGATTGGGCATTGAATAATGAACATTTTGGCATTAGTTGCATGCCAATTGGATAAAAATTGACCGCGCTATGGTAAAAGAAGATTTTGACCTTTCCATGACCTTGACCTTGACATTTGACCCGATCGATACAAAAATCTAATCAAATGGTCCCCGGATAATAACCAATCATCCCACCAAATTTTATGCGATTCGGTTTAATACTTTTTGAGTTATGCGAATAACACACAAACACGCACGCACACATACAAATAAATACACGGCGATCAAAACATAACCTTTTCAATGCGAAGGTAATTAGTAGATTGTGTGGCAGACATCCAGATGATATATCTTAGTCCATCTATTCTGGAGTTTGGGAAGTCTGTTCGATGGATACAACGAAAAAATATTTGATATGAAGGTATTTTTTAACCTTGCTGTTTTCAAACTCAATCTCGTCGTGGTATCCCAGAGTAGTTAAACACAGTTTGTATAAAAGGGAAAGTGAAACACGAGTGTCCACTCAAGTATTTCATCTTTCAGCCCGTTGCTGCTCACTAGCTAACTTAGCATTAGCTGGGCGCACTCGTATGCTAGTAGTAAGCTAACTGCCGGATAGTATTAGCCTGTCCTCTGTGAGGCTGGACAGTAGGGATTTGGTCATAAACCAAATACGACTATTTGAAAAATGGTTTTATTTTGAACCGATGATGGCGAAAAGGCTAAAGCTGCGTTCACAACAGCAGCGTTGGGAATTTTTCGCCTGAGTAGATCCCATAAGTAAAGTCAATGTAGGCCTACAGAGGTGAGCGGTTGCGATTAACCCACATTTTCGCCGCGCGGCGCGTTTGACGTGAAAAATTGGCCTCATTCGTCTCAAGTTTTAATATTTCAACTTTTGGCGAAAGATTCGCCCGACGCTTGCAGTTGCGCGAGCCAATCAGCGTCGAGCTGCTCCGGCGTTGGTGAATCTAACTGCTGCTCTAGTGGAGCTGGAAGAGACATTTATTCAGACCTAGAGGTGGAAGTCATCGAGCTGGTGATGTCATGTATAAATATATATATATTTATTTTAATGTTATGAATCCAAACACGAGGGCGTTAGATGTTCAGACGTGTGTGGGATGTCTTCAACAAGTATGACGCATAACTAGTGGTTAGATCTTCATGTTGGATGAAGGAGATGATAACTGTTTCCACGGAGTAAAGCCACAGAGATAAGCCCCGCCCCGTCTAAGACACGAATGAAGCAAATCTCGCGACAAGCCACAAATGGTCAAGCGAGTAAACTCACGCAAGTTTGGTGCGAGCGCAGAATAAGGGTCCGGTAAAGATACAGCCTTCCTTCCTCTGGAAACCATGAACGAATTTACCAAATGGCATCGAAAATCCATCAGAATATTTCCACCCCACATGTTTATCACCCCATCAAATAAAAACACATGCTCATAACATACATTCTGAATGCGCCACCATCTCCTTCGGCGAGCAGGTCACGGTGTCGCTGAGGGTGAGCCCGACGCTGTCGGAGGGCCAGCCATCTGTTCTCCGTATCGACCCGTCCAAGAGGAGGGTGGTCGTCGTGGATCTCGTCGGCAAGAGGCAACCGCAGGCCGCGGTGACGCTCGGCAGGGACGGCAGAAACCAGAACGCCTTCAACTTTGACGCTGCCTATCCTCGAGAATCCGGCCAGGTTCGGTCCTCCTCGTCCAGCTGTTGTGCATCCGTGTCTTTTCAAGTCGTCGACATACACTACCGTTCAAAAGTTTGGTGTCACCCACCCAGACAATTTCGTGTTTCACATGAAAACGCACACTTTTATTTATCAAGTGATTTGCAAAATGAATAGAAAATATAGTCAAGACATTGACAAGGTTAGAAATAATGATCTTTATTTGAAATATTAATTTTGTTCTTCAAACGTCAAGCTCAAAGGAAGGCTAGTTTTATAACTTCTCTAACCAGCATAACTGTTTTCAGCTGTGCTAACTTAAAAAGGGTTTTCAATGGTTTTCTAACCCTCCGTTAGTCTTCTAAGGCGATAACACAATGTACCATTAGAACACTGGAGACAGGCCTCCACACACCTATGGAGATATTTCATTAGAAACCAGACGTTTCCACCGAGAATAGTCATTTACCACATTAACAATGTATAGAGTGTATTTCTGATTAATTTAATGTTATCTTCATTGAAAAAAACAATGCTTTTCTTTGAAAAATAAGGACATTTCTAAGTGACCCCAAACTTTTGAACGGTAGTGTATATTTCTCCGACCACCACAATTACACTTCGATTCAATTCAAGCTTACGGTATCTGGGCCCGAGGGACTCCAGTGAATCAGTGTGCTGCTTTCGTTTCATTGGCTGCCTCAGTGCCGAGGCGAGTCGTAATATGCCCGCCGTCCTTTGTTCTCCCCGCCCAGGCCGAGGTGTGTGCGGGCGTCCTGGCTGATGTCATCCGCTGTGTGCTCAGTGGCAGCGATGGATGCGTTCTGGGTTTGGGATGTGCTGATGTGGGTGAGTGATCGGTCGCTGTGAGGGGCCATGGGTTAACATCTCGAGATGAGAGTGGGATGCTTTTACCCCCCCCTCGTCCTCCTGCTCCTCTGTCCCACTCCTGCTATCATTCACTCTTTCTTTATTACCTAAACTCACATTCTGCGTCCCCTCTCTCCGTCCTCTTAGCAATTGTGATACACATTTCCAAATGTTTTCCACAACAGTGATACAAATAAGCATCATTTAGTCATTTATCTTTTACTTGTTACTGTGTAAATAAAAGCCTTTTCATCTATTATACAACACGGATGCTTTTTCAAACGCTTCCCATTTTGCCTGATAGGTATTTCAGCATATTGTACAATAAGACTTCTGCAGCGCTGTAAACAAAATGGACTGTGATACGTTGCTATTAGAGGGATGGAACCCTGCACTTAGGGTCCGTGAAGGGGTTTAACAGATGCACACACACACACACACACAGGGTAAGGACAGGGTCTCCTTGGAGCTGCTTTTTCACATGACGCCACTCTCCGTAAATCTGATTGAATTAGTTGGCCGATACAAACTACATGTGGCCCGCAGCCGAGGGATATCAATCTCCACCACAGAACACGATTCTCTCTGAATAACGGCAGGCAGCTTGGCCTTTAATTAGAGAAACCCAATTCTCTTATCCTCATTCAATTAGAGTCGGGCTAAGACAAGAGATGGTAAAACAGGCCCTCAAAACTAACATGGGGCACATGAGCACTTGGAGATGCAGTATGGCATCGGTCCACGAGGAAGTGTTCTAGGTGTGTCTGCTCCATCTTTATGGAGTGTATGTCGTCTGTATTGTCACTGAAGGTAGTTCACCTCCTCTAGCTCACGTGAGCTGAGCACACATGTTCCCTGTATCGCTGCATCTCTGTGAACCCGTGTGCAAGTCTGTCCATACAAGGCCTCTGCTGGCTATGTGGGGGTCCTAAGGGTCTTTGTGGACCCAACCCTGTAAACAAAGGAAAAAACAGACACACACAAATATTTTGAGGTGCGATCTTCTTTAAACGGTAGAAGCATATTGTCATTACCAATATTATACATAAAGCACAACCTGAGCAATACAATAACAGTATATTACACCATTATGATCCTTCCAGTGGAGAAAACGTGATGAAGGGCCTTTTAGGGTTTCCTTCCAATGGAGAAAACCTGATGAAGAGTGTTCTAGGGTAGCCTTTCAGTGGAGAAAACATGATAATGGGGCTTTTTAGGGTGCCCTTCCAGTGGAGAAAATGTGACGAAGGGCCTTTTAGGGTGCTCTTCCAGTGGAGAAAACGTGATGAAGGGCCTTTTAGGGTGCCCTTCCAGTGAAGGAAATGTTATGATGGGCCCTCCAGTGTGCCCTTCTAGTGGAGAAAATGTGATGAAGGGCCTTTTAGGGTGTCCTTTTAGTGGAGAAAACATGATGAAGGGCATTTTAGGGTGCCCTTCCAGTGGAGAAAACATGATCAAGAGCCTTATAGGGTACCCTTCCGGTGTAGAAAACGTGATGAAGATCCTTTTAGGGGGGCCCTTCCAGTGGAGAAAATGTGATGAAGGGCCTTCTAGGGTACCCTCTCAGTGGAGAAAACGTGATGAGGAGCCTTCTAGGGTACCCTTTCAGTGGAGATAATGTGATGAGGAGCTTTTTAGGGTGCCCTTCTAGGGGAGAAAAAGTGAGGAAGAGTCTTCTAGGGTAGCCTTTCAGTGGAGAACATGTTAAGGAGGGCCCTCCAGGGTCCCATTCCAGTGGAGAAAACGTGATGAAGGGCCTTTTAGGGTGTCCTTCCAGTGGAGAAAACATGATGAAGGGCATTTTAGTGTGCACTTCCAGTGGAGAAAACAGGATGAAGAGCCTTCTAGGGTATCCTTCCGGTATAGAAAACGTGATGAAGGGCCTTTTAGGGTAGCCTTTCAGTGGTAAAGAAATCTGATGAACGGCCCTTGAGGGAATGTTTTTCTTCAGTTCACCACTGATTTGTTGAGGTATATCAGTCAGATTCAAAAGGTGGAGAGACATACCGACACATATGGTATGTCTTTTTAAAGAAAGATTTGACTACTGTGGGTCTCAAACATAAATCCTATCAAAACGGTTGCTCTCCCAGTGTATATTTTATGTGTTGATGGGGCGCCAGTTTGTTTAAAGGCTAGCATGCTGTGCATGCATATGTACTATACGTTTGTGTGTTTGTATGTAGTATCTGTCGGTCTGCTCTGTCCTCTGCCTCAGGCTCCTGGTCCAGCATGGTGGGGAGCGGTGAGAGCATCCAGAAGGTCGGGCTGGTTCCCTGTGCCATCTCCTGGCTGTACAGCGCCATCGAGCGGCGGCGGGAGAAGACATGGACCGACCTGACGGTGTCCGTGTCGGCCATAGAGCTCTGCTGCGGAGAGGAGGACACGATCAGGGACCTATTGGGGGAGGTCAACCCCCAACCAGGGAGCATCCAGGACAGCCCAAAAGCCCACATTAGACTCCACGAGGACCCGGTCTACGGGATACAGGTAAGAGGAAAAGCTGGCTTGTTCAATGAAAACAGCGTCTCTCGGTCTGTTGGCTGTTTCTGCTAAGAGAAAGCACACAAGGGTCTATTGAGGGTCCAAATTGTTGATGTATTTTAACCATAAATTCAATTGAGAATAATACAAAAAACGACTTATTGTTATTGTTATGTTTATGTACAGTCTAATCTTTTGAAACAGATAAAAGACAGCAGAGTTTCAAGGCTATATATGTTTCTTGGCTCTACTTCAACGGTTCACTAGTTCACAGACACGTGTTAGTTTACTGTTAACCAATATTACACGGAAACCTGCTCGGGTATTTTTAGAAACTACTGTAGGTACTCCTCTAGATACTACTCTAGATACTACTCTAGATACTACTCTAGATACTACTCTAGGTACTCCTCTAGATACTACTCTAGATACTACTCTAGGTACTACTCTAGATACTACTGTAGAAACTACTCTAGAAACTACTCTAGAAACTACTCTAGATACTACTCTAGAAACTACTCTAGAAACTACTCTAGATACTACTCTAGAAACTACTCTAGATACGACTGTAGATACTACTCTAGGTACTCCTCTAGCGACTTTCTAGATACTACTGTAGGTCCTACTCTAGATACTACTCTAAAACTACCTATTTTCTATATTCTAACATATGTTCTAGAGGGATCGGTTCATATATCACTCACAGCCTGATCTAGAGACCATCTTATGTTATGTGCCCTTCCTTCCAGCTGCGTAACCACAACCGGGTGAAGGCCCCCACTGCTGAGCGGGCCGCTTCCCTCCTGGACGCGGCCATTGCAGCACGTCGACACAATGACTTCCTCACGTACTTGTCTCACACCTCCATAATGTTCTTCACTCTCCACGTCCAACCCCCTCGGACAGAGAGCAGCACCATTGGCAAAGGTTGTAATGAATTATTCAATTACCAAGGGGGCTTGTCGCTTGTGGATTTGGTGTTTCCCCATGAATTATTTGCCACAGTTAACCCTAAATTCTGTGCTGAATTTCATGTATGTCTTTATATAATTCATGTGTTCTTTATTTGCATTTACACTCTTCTTTGCTCTCCATTGACTTCCATGCTTAGGTTCACGTGGCCCCACAAAGTTGACCATGATAGATGTGTGTAGTGGTATGAGGGGTATGAGCAAGAATAAACCTCCATATTCTGAACTGGGCCCTGTTGTCGTCTCTCTACTAAGTGGACATAAAACCAACCCCACCAAGTAAGAATGCACCTACAAAATATGAAATGAATATGTATGGCACATATTGGTGTTGAGTGAACTGTGTTAATATTGTGTTTGACACTGAGCTGAAGTTAATTCTTGCTGTTGGTCTTCTAAATACAGTAAGAAATTTGTCCGTAAACCCATTTTATAGTTCCTTGAAATGAAGGGACAACATTAAGAGTTACCAAATGTTGGGAAATTGAAAGTTTGCTCGCGAAATTAAATGACTGATGCATCCTTTGGTTAATGTCTGGACATGTGCACTGTCTCTGCACAGGGGCAGTAAGTTGACTATGCTGCTTCGAGAAGCCTTGGGTCACGTGAATTGCCACACCACAGTGATCGCTGAGGTTGATGACTCACTGGCTCACCTTCAGGAGACCCTATCCACCATCCAGCTGGCTTCTCGCATCCGCAGGACACAGAAGAGAACGAAGGTATCGTACATGTCCTGTAGCATATTTCACCATCTCTTCATGGCGTCACAGTGTTGGTGCCCTTTTTGTAAAGGAAGAGAGAGAGAGCGATGTTTTTTAATGCAACCCGTTGATTTATTCGTAGATTTTTGTTCCGGGTAGTCCAGTTCTAGAGCTAACTACACAATTCACCTTTATCCAACAGCAGTCCACTTCATGTTCTCCTTGCGGGAGGAGTCTGACTAAAGAAAAGAGAGGGCGTCCGTCTTTGTCCCTGCGGGCGTTTCACTCCACCGACGAGGTAGACGTCGACATCCCTCGTTTCCGTTTGCGCGGTGAACTAGATGAGCGCTCCAGTAGCGACCAGTCCTGTGACACAGTCATCCAAATAGACTCGGATGGCTTGGTCCACTCCAAAGCAAGCTCAAGATTGGCACAACCTGAATTTGTGCCCATCATACCCTCTTTGCATCCCAACAAGGAGGACATGGACGACCCAGAGTTTACCGCTCTGCTCCAAGAGCTTCTGAGGATTCCTCAGCTGCAGGGAGAGAAGAAGACCGAGGAAACTGTTCAAGGGAATATTGAGGTGTTGAAAGCAGGCATCAAGCAGCCAGCGAGGGACTGTCTTAAATGTGACACATTTGCTGAACTTCAAGAGCGCTTGGGTTGTATCGATGGAAAAGAGGCAACAACGGATGCGCTCAAGCCTTCCTCAAAAGGCCCTTCTGTTAACAACGTCACAGCCACATCACAACCCCAGAAAGACACAGGGAAACAGACCGACACCGAGTCATCGGAGGCACCGCAGAAAATGTCGTTGAATCAAGGGTTGGGTCAGGCCTCTGTCGGAGAAAAGCAACTAGATGGTGCCTTCCCCGGGGATAGCTTTCAGAGGGAGGATTCAGGCCTCTATGACTGTGAGGAGTGCAGTGCAGCCAGTTCCAGTGAAGAACTGCTAAATCAAACTCTCAGTCTGAACATGACCTGTCGCTCTGAGCTGCCCAAAAACAGAACTCTGAAGTCAGCAGCGGATAAGCTCTCTTCTCAGAACTTTAATGTGGAAACTCAGGGCATGGCCGTCACCAGTTCCGCACATGTTACACAGGAGAGTTCTGAAGCTGCTGATTGGTTCAAACCAAACAAAAGGACCTCACCTGTTGGCAAGAGCTCCCCCATATCTCCTCCCTCCTCCTGCTCCTCTTCACACTCATTGGCTACCAGTGTTAAACCCAGAGATGTCTTACCTAATCGCTCCACAGAGGACGTTAAGGAGATGAAGGCCACTATCACGGTTACCGTTCAGCAGCCACTAGACCTGACGGGTCAAGATGAACTTGTGTTCTCTATGGTGGAGGAGGTGACCATCAGTGGGGCATTGGACAGAGGGAGGACAGGTGGAAACATTATTTATATCAGAGACACTGCCCAATCACAGGCGTATGTTCAAGGCTCGGCCGGCTCTCAACCAATCAGGATAATCAGCAATGTCTGCGAAGAAACTGTCGCCGCAGAATGCTCTAATACGAACACTAGCTCTGTAGCTCAATCTGTAGCAGCAGAGGCGACCACTGAGAAGCCCCATTACCAATGCAGAAGGCACAAGAGGTTATCACCTTCATTTATAAATCACATGCTGATTGATACAGACGTGGACTGTGAATTTGATGGTGTGAAAGAAAAAGAAAGTTCCTGTGGCACTTTTACAGAAGTCAAATCACAGTCTGGTCGCCGATGGATTAGTGTCAAATGTCCGGAAGATGGGAAGGCTCTTCAGAAGAAAAGTGGTGCTTTTACTTTTGAGACGCATGCCAACCAGTCTGACAAAGTGTTTGACGTATCATTCACCCAAAGTTCTTGTGACCCGATGGTTTTGGAAGATTCAGCTTTCTGCGATGAAATTGCGGAAAACGAAATGCAAGGCAAGAGACCGAGACAAAAAAACAAGAGCCACTCGAGAGACAGGGAGCATGTTTATACCACCGGCACTCCAAAGGGCTCAGAGGTGGAGGGAATCAGTTCCAGACGTGTTGGGAATGCCCTCAAGAGAATTGTTTTTTCACCTGGTTGCCAGGAAACCGGGAGTTTGCCTGGAGGCTGGCAACATGCCATCCACCAGGACAGTTACCATTGCGGTCACATGGCAGACAACCACAGAGACCCGAGGGGGGTGACATCATCCACCCTGAGCAGCCCGGGAGTAACTCTAGAGAGGAGGCATGGCAGACAGCACTCCTCTTCTCGGAAACATGGAACAGAGTACAAACAGCATGCTGGTAGTGCTCCTAGAAAGGGCGTTGACTCTTTGTTTGAGACCTCGAACCTAAGACTGAAACGTGATCAGATGAGTGGGAGGCCAAATTCACCCATCGAGGACAGCAGCCGGCTTTTCAGTGCCAAACTGGAACAGCTGGCTCCCAAGACCAACTCCCTGGGCAGAACCCCGAGAGACTTCCCAACTCTAGATCGAGGCAGTAATCAGACCTCCGTGAGCTTTAAGGGGAGCTCCAAGGGAAGTGCTGAAGGGGCTTGTATGGTAGGTTATAAAGGAAGTCACGAGGGTGATTGTACATTACCAAGGGCTAGCAGGAGTCCCAGGAAGAATCCTCGGACTGACCGCAGTCATCACTACTTTCTTTCTGAAAAGCCGCTCACTCAGTCTGTGAGGCATTCCTATTCCAAGCTCTCTGCTGTGGGGAAACTTAAAATGGCCAGCCCCAAAGTCCGTCGACCGTCTGTCCCCAGCATCAAGGACCTCCACCGCAGCGCTAGTCTTTCTCCGGACTGTAAAACTGTCAGCTTTGAGCGGACGTCCTCCTTTCTCTCCTCTTCCCCTCCGCGGTCTTTTCACTCCATCAGTCGCACTCCGAGCCAGAGCTCCACATGCTCATCCACAAAATCCGCCATCCAGGGGTTTGTCAATGGCCGTCTCTCAGACCTTCTAATGGGAAGAGCCTCCAGCCCCTCTTCAGGAGGACTGGACCATATGACCACGATGCCCTCGCCGTACAGCCGGGTGACCGCTCCCCGAACGCCCGATCACCTGAGCGGGCATGCGAGCGACACCACCAGTGTGTTGAGCGGAGAGTTGCCACCAGCAATGGGGAAGACATCCCTGAATTTCTCGAACAGGACCAGCATGGTGAGCAGTGGATACGACAGCATGTTGCGGGACAGTGAAGCCACAGGCAGCAGCTTCTCCTACAGAGATTCTGCCTGCAACCGGAGCTGCTCTCTCCTCAGCGTGGCTCGAAGCAGCCGGTCATCTCGGAGGAGAGGCAACGCAGGTAAAACTTGTGTCAATGGCCTTTTATGAACCGGTCTGGATGACTTCCTCTTCTGGAGACATCAGAACCTCATCCAAGTGTCTCATTTTATGTTGTTTATGTGTCACATGTTAGATTTGCAAGTGTAGCGTGAAAGAATTCTGAAGCTACACACGTTCCGCCTCTCAAACGGACAATTTTAGACCAATTCGTATACATTTTATTCATTTAAAGCAACCAATTGTTTCTATTTATTTCAGTACGGTACGATTTTCAAATGATCATTTAATGTTATGTATCCAATGTTTTTCTTGACTTGTCAGTTGTTTATTATTGTTGTATTGTGGGCGGAGACTGTTATGATCTGATGTTTTGAACCTGCAATATATATATATAATATACACGGAGCATACATACATCACAACAATCCACTTAAATGCAATAGCTTCATTGTCAGATTAAAATGCCAAATCATTTGAAAAGGTGTAATGGTATTTTTAATGAAAATTTCCATCCAGTATAGAGCTTTTTGTATACATCTGCTATGTTATTTCTTCCCTATACATAATCTACATTATCACATTTGCAAACCTTTACCCAGACACATTTTACGAACAGTTCCACCATCATATCGTTTGTTTTGTAATCTGACCACCTGACATATGAATGTGACATAAACTGGAGATGACATACATCTGGATAATGCAGTCATTAAAAGCCCAATTGTGTAGGAGGTCATATTATTAATATATGAACCCGGTGAAGGCACTTACTGATGGCAGCACGGGGCTTTGGCTGTACAGGGAATTCTAAAGATGTGTGTGCATACTAACAACACTCGCTAATTGAATTATACATTGAGAAAGGTTCGGTCCACACACTGGAAACTGCTAATGGAGCAATAAAAACTTGGAATTTATTTATTAAAAGCCCATAAACAAATTCTACTATTAATTGTAAGATTTAATTCTGTGTGTACGTCATTTTTCCCTCCACTCATCTGCATTTTGACAAACGCTGTATCATCAGAATTAAAACGTTTTCTTAAAGTTACTACAAGGAACTTGATTATGAAAAAGTCTTAATTTAATATGCATGCCTCTCTATTAGACCTAAATAAGCAAAAATAGTGGCTATTTCCACACAGTTATTACCTTTGCATTGAAAATGCGGAAGGTTATGTTTTGATCGCCGTGTATTTATTTATTTGTATGCGTGTTACTCGCATAACTCAAAAAGTATTTAACCGAATCGCATGAAATACGGTGGGATGATTGGTTATTATCCGGGGACCATTTGATTAGATTTTGGGATCGATCGGGTCAAAGGTCAAGGTTAAGGTCATGAAAAGTTACCCAAAAAGTGTCTGCGGCGAAGGTATGCGCTCTACCGAGTGCCCGTTTTAGTTCTTAATGTGTGGGGTCAGACTCCTCACGGTACCAGACAGTCAGGTTCATCCTTCAGCTCAGACTCCAGCGGGGCCTCCGGCAGCAACCAGCCCGCCGTGGACGGACCCAGATCCGGCACCTCCTGCAGCTCAGCTCCGCCTCGCCGCTCCGCCGGTCCTGGCTAGGAGGCCAACAGCAGGCTGCTGGAGGCCCACGTCGTACCGCCGGACCTGCTGGAGGGAGGGGAGGCACTGGAGGACCGGAGCCACCGCCGACCCGGCTGCTGTGACTCGAGAGGTTTTCAGGACTCCTACGAACAGAAACAGGACCTCTTTTATCCACAGTCAATAAACACACAACGAAAGTTACTCAAAGCAACTTTACAGGGACACAAAACGTAAACTAGCTTTTTTCCTGAAAGAGTTACAGAAACCGTGTCTCTTGATTTTTTTGTTATAATTAGGAAGCCCTGGTAAGCTGTGTTTGCCCCCAGGCAAACTGTATTCTCTGGTCCCCATTAGAGCACATGGCCTGGGCTTTGAGAGCCACTTAGGGACCCCAGACTTCATTTATCATACGCGTCTCTCCTTATTGGGAAGTGTGATGCTTTTAGAGCACAATGAACGTAGCAGCTCAGTAATACTCTGATTTCCAGCATCAGCCGCCTTGTAGTTAGCACCATAAGCTGGTTTATTCACTTACACAAATGATCACTTATACTCTGCTGAATTTAAATTAATGCCATTTACTGTGCATTTATTGGTGTAATTTTGAATCCTGGTCTTTAAATTGAGCAAACTGTGCCTTTTCAATTGATCATGACGAATTTCAACAACATGAAAAATAAACAGGAATGTCACCCTAACCCTTAAATGCAGGTATTTATAATAGTGAAGCATATCTCAGCAGTTTCACTGTATATATGCAGAAGGAAGTTTCAGAAATGGGAGAAGAGAAGGAAAAACAAATCAAGCTGCAGCGTCTCACTCTCTGCCTCGCCCTGCTGTAGGTACTCACCAGCGCCGCCTTTCCCATGGTGCACCTCTGTCCCTGAGGCGCTCGGCTGGTGGTCTGCTGTCTGGCTGGGTGGATCGGGGAATCCCAGAGGCCTACGAGATCAAGGTGTATGAGACCGACAATGTGCAGAGGATGCAGAACAGAGCAGGTGCTGGCCGACAGGTGCTGTGTTTATTTGGATTTTCAGGAGTTTAAAAGGCATTGTGTGAAATATGACCTTTCTCAACCTCTTTTTTCAAACAATAGAAAGAGCAACATTGGTCTAACAACATGTACCAACTTTTTTTTAAAGCATCCAAAGCCCCATTACTTGATATTGGCATCAAGTTTGAAGCATTTTGCCATGAAAGTCTTGCATGTTCTCTGTCTCTTAGCCCCTGGATGAGCTATTGAAGCTAACATATAGAAATATATGTGGTAGGTCTCTATCTGTTAGCTATTGAAGCTAACTCATAGAGATCTACCAAAGAGATTTGTATACCCTAGCTATGGGTGACTGTGGGTCAGTGGGTAGCAGGTCCATCTTTCAATCAGGGGGTTGGAGGTTCAATCCCCACCCTAGTTGAAGTGTCCTTGAGCAAGACACTTCACCCTAAATTGCTCCCTGCAGCTGTGTCTACGGTGTAGTAATATAACAGAAATATAAGTCGCTTTGGATAAAAGCGTCAGCTAAATGACATGTAACGTACATGTTTCACACAAGACCAAATTAATACATTTAGGCAGAGTTAACATCTCATTCTCTTAAGTTTCTCTCGTCAGTGAAACAAACAGATTATATTAAATGTTAAACATGCAGTCAGGTGCACTACAGATATACATGTAAACTAGTCTATGGAAGAAATTCGGCAAATGTTTTTGGAAATTCTAATAAAAAAGCCTGCCACCCAGTCTTCGAGAAAGATTTATCGATATATTTAGTAACCTCGAGACATGTTATATTGGGAGTGACTGTGGCTCAGTGGTGAGCGGGGCAGTCCTCCAATCAGAGGATCGGCTTAGATCCCCAACACTTCACCCCAACATGGCTCCTGTTGTGTGAATGTCAGTTACTGCTGATGTGCAGGTGGAACCGTAGCTCCTCCCATCTGTGTGTGAATGATGTCATGTTGTGTTAAAGCGCTTTGAGAGGTCAGAAGACCGTGAAGATCTCTACAAGTCCATTTATTGCTGTGAATGGGAGACCAACATGTGAACGCCATGATTATTATGAACTATGACGCACAGCGTCCAGGTTTCATGTGTCGGATATGGAGGTCGAGCGGCAGCAGGTGAACAACATGCTCCGGGTGAGGAAGGGTTCATGAGAGGTGTGTGTGCTGCATGGCCCCATGAGGGGGGAGCATGTCCTCATGAGACCACTCCCCGCCTCCACCCGCCTCCACCCGCCTCCACCCGTCTCAGGGACGCAGACTTTGATGCAATTTTAATGACCACATGGGGGGAACTGGGTCAATGCTGCAGCAAAGAACAAAGAAGGACCCTGGAGGTAAAGTAAATAGATTAAAAAAGGAATGGCACGTTTTCTCTCTTTTCATTCGGGGGAAAAAACAAAAATGCAACTCATTGTAAATATAACAATGATGCTCGTCCTGCAGCGGCCCGTGCCTCTTATTCAGTGTGGGCTATGAAACTGCCTTTTACTGATAAGGTTACTACAATTACAGAGCATATTATATTTAGGAGTCTACAGACCTCTGAGTCTCCCTCCCCAAAGGTTCTATACCTTCCCTAAAAGGGTGTGTCTCAGTGTGTGTGGAGAGAGAGAGAGAGGGAGGGAGGGAGAGAGGAGGTGCTGTTGTTCATTCAGCCGCTAAAGCACTGCTGTGTGTGTGTGTGTGTGTGGTGTCTGTGTGTGTGTGTGGTGTTTTGGTGTGTGTGTAAGTGTGTGTGTTTGCATGTGTGTGGGTGCGTGTGTGTATGTGTGTAAGTGTGTGTAGTGTGTGTGTTTGTGGGTATGTGTGTGTGTGGTGTGTGTGTGTGTATGTGTCTATGGGTGTGTGTGTGGTGTGTGTGTGTTTGTGGTGTATGTGTAAGTGTGTGTGTGTAAGTTTGTGTGTGTGGTGTGTGTGTTTGGGGTGTGTTTGTGTGTGTGTGTATGTGTCTGTGTGTGTCTATTGGTGTGTGGGTGGTGTGTGTGTATGTGTATGTGTCTATGTGTGTGTGTGTATGTGTCTATGTGTGTGTGTGTATGCGTCTATGTGTGTGTGTGTATGTGTATGTGTCTATGTGTGTGTGTGTATGTGTCTATGTGTGTATGTGTGTGTGTATGTGTCTATGTGTGTGTGTCTATGTGTGTGTGTGTGTATTACTCATGTTGGGGGGGATAATCAGTTTTGAGACGATGCATTTCCTCAAACCGGTTGTTTGGGACATGTAAACATGTTCTAATCAAATGCTTTAAGGGGCACGCGGACCGTTAATAAAGTTATTATTATAACATTATTACGTAATTATATTTTTTTTATTTAGAACAAGTACGTTTTTAGAATACAAGCTTTTCATAAATGATTATGTGATGTGTGAACCTAATCAAATTATCATGTGTGTGTGTGTGTATGTGTGTGTACGTGTGTGCATGTCTGTGTATGTGTATGTGTGTGTGCGTGTGTGTGTACGTGTGTGTGCATGTCTGTGTATGTGTGTGTGTGTGTGTGTGTGTTTGTGCATGTCTGTGTTTGTGTGTGTGTGTATTTTCAGGGGCCTGCATGCTTCAGTGCCAAGGTGTTTTTGGAGCACCGTCAACAGAGGCCAGAGGTCAGAGGTCAGACACAACAACATGAGGCTCCACCTCCTGCTGCAGCACGTGGAGCCTAGAGTGTCAGTCCTTTCTTTTCTTCATTTGAGGAAATAAGCATTTATAATAATAATATTTGTTTTGTTTATTTTTAAAAAATCACAATAAATCAAAATGAAGTTGTTTAAAAATATATGGATGAATTTAAATATATCTGGTGAGTGGAGTCACAAAAGCTTCTGTCAGGAAGAGAATGAAAGAAATCCCCAACTAATGATTATTACTGATGATTTATTTGAACAATGAATTCATGAATTATGGTAGCATCACCAAAACAGTCGAGAACCCAAAGATGGTGAATCAACCAGCATCTGTCGACTCAGCAGAAATAACAATAAGTGACAGAAGAAGAATCTTTGACTCAAACATCATATTACAATCTGTACACATACAACATCCCTGACCTTTGACCTCACATCAGATCATCAACAACTCCCAAGAAATAGAAAAAAAACTTTCAGGGGAAAAAAGGGAAGAAATCTTCAGGAGAGCAACAGAGGAGGATCACAAATATTTACTCGCATTTTGTTTCTTATATTTAAAAAGAAGAAGTTGTCAAGCTCTAATGGACATGTCGGCCTCAGTGTTGCTCCTGGCTCATCTTCCATTAAGAGGTTTGGTTCCATTGTTATGAATTGAGTGTTCATCAGGGAATACGCTTATCGTGTGTAGCAGAATACAATAAATGAAGATGAATTTGTTTATTCAAAATCTTTTTTAAACAGATGTAAAAAAAAAGGGTGCTGGGTTGAGGCGATGATTTATGAAACGGTTCCTGTCTGGAGGAGTGAAGGCCTGAAGCTGCTTCAAGTCACCCAAACAACACGTGTACCTTCACCATCTTCTGAGCGGCGAGCGATCAATAATCAATAAACTGGAACACATTAGGAAAAGATGGGAGTGAAAGAAATGCGATAGAGAAGTAATCACATGAGAGGAATAACGTCATCGTGAGAGAGGATGATGTAATCAATGGACAGGCTGGGTTTCATCCCGGGATCGATTCAAGTGTAAGGGAAGACACACACACACTCACATCGACGCACACACACACACACATACACAGGCACACACTTACACACACAGATGCACACACGCACACACAGGCACACACACATACAAACACACACATGCACGCACACACATACACACAAACACACCGACGCACGCACACACACACGCACGCTCAGATACGAAGTCAGTGTAGCAGAGACCATGAGACCTCATGAAGTCAGTGTAGCAGAGACCTGGACACGAGTGAAACGTACCATTCTGATCCGGTTTTCATCAGAATACAGTAACTTCAGCACAAGAAGTTACGGTTTCAGGCAAAGAGATCCAGTCAGTAACTGTGGCTGCATCTAAAGGCCATTGAAAGCTTCATCGCCACCAAGCAGCACGCCACCATGCGGTCACAACACATGGAGACAACTACTAAGTGCAATGGTTAAAACACAGCAGGAGGCAAGGCACTGTCTCATTAAAATGATAGATTTATATAAAATGTTCTAATTTCTTGTGTCACTACACAACTGGTAAAAGTTTGTTATATGTATATATATTGGATTTATAATATACTCTCTTATACTGATTTATAATATACTGTCATGTAAGTTTCAGCAGAACTTTTCTTATTCCTTTATTTAAATATGATTTATTTATTTGGTACTGTTTTGTATTTAAACTACGGTTTTATTACTGTTATTATGTTTAAATCAGTTCAGGGTTACACGAATGTTAATATATTTTAATAAAGTTTGCCTGTTGAACATAATATCAACTAGGGGGGGGGGGGGCAGTGTCCCTACCAATGCTGAGCCCAAACCTACGCCCTTGTTGTCTGTAGAGTCTATCTAGAGCCATGACGTCATGATGATGTCATGAGAGGTGGATTACTACGGGAGGGGCTGGAGGAGCTCACTGAAGGCCCAGGCCCTGCCTAGCATGGTGTGTGTGTATTAGCATGGTGCGTGTATTAGCATGGTGCGTGTATTAGCATGTTGTGTATTAGCATGGTGCATGTGTATTAGCATGGTGCGTGTGTATTAGCATGTTGTGTATTAGCATGGTGCATGTGTATTAGCATGGTGCGTGTGTATTAGCATGGTGCGTGTATTAGCATGTTGTGTATTAGCATGGTGCGTGTATTAGCATGGTGCGTGTATTAGCATGTTGTGTATTAGCATGGTGCGTGTGTATTAGCATGGTGCGTGTATTAGCATGTTGTGTATTAGCATGGTGCGTGTATTAGCATGGTGCGTGTGTATTAGCATGTTGTGTATTAGCATGGTGCATGTGTATTAGCATGGTGCGTGTGTATTAGCATGGTGCGTGTATTAGCATGTTGTGTATTAGCATGGTGCGTGTATTAGCATGTTGTGTATTAGCATGGTGCGTGTATTAGCATGGTGCGTGTATTCGCATGGTGCATGTATTAGCATGTTGTGTATTAGCATGTTGTGTATTAGCATGGTGTGTGTATTAGCATGTTGTGTATTAGCATGTTGTGTATTAGCATGTTGTGTATTAGCATGTTGTGTATTAGCATGTTGTGTATTAGCATGTTGTATATTAGCATGGTGCGTGTATTAGCATGTTGTATATTAGCATGGTGCGTGTATTAGCATGGTGCGTGTATTAGCATGTTGTGTATTAGCATGTTGTGTATTAGCATGTTGTGTATTAGCATGTTGTGTATTAGCATGGTGCGTGTGTATTAGCATGCTGTGTATTAGCATGGTGCGTGTATTAGCATGTTGTGTATTAGCATGTTGTGTATTAGCATGTTGTGTATTAGCATGTTGTGTATTAGCATGGTGTGTGAACACAGATATAACAAGTTAAATGTAAGTATAACATGTTTATTATTGTTTTGTTACAACTCATTTAGTCCATTTGATGCATTAACAGGAGAAAGAGGCTCCGCCTCCAGACGGCTGTCGTAGCATCTGTAACCCGGTTCATGAAGACAGTGTCACACACACACACACACACTGTGTCACACACACGTTAACCTGATTCCTGTCGACCAGCACCAGGGGGAGAACATGGACCAGCACCAGGCTTTCATCGTGGACTCACGCCTTTCCTTTGATGTCTCTGGGACCTGAACCGGCTCCCGGGCTGGAGGGTCACCACAGACTCACGATGCGTTCAGGGTCCCCTGGTCTCCGGACAACAGAGTGCTGTTCTAAGCTGTAAACGATGAGTCTTGAAGTTAAAGCGATGAAGACGAGTTGTCCTTCTGGAGACTTTAATGTTTCACTGACAAGCAAACAGACCAGCAGGAACCAGGTAAACAACAACAACCTCCACGCAGACCCCTCAGAGGACTCCGGTGACCTCCGTGATCCACGTCAGGTGGTCAGAGATCCTGGAGAAGACGGCCGGTTTGTCCGCGTCGCAGCGCCGGCTGCCCCAGGTGACCACGCCAAACAGGAAGTAGGAACCACGCTTCCTGCAAAGCAGCGGAGCGCCAGCGTCGCCCTGCACACACACACACACACAGCTGAAGCCCTCTCCTCTCATTGGTCCCTCCGTGGGGTCGGAGGTCAAGCTGAGCCCCAGATGTTCTCCGGCGGACGCACCATGCAGGCGCCGGCACCGGCCGGCCAGGCGCAGACGTGGGCGTCGGTGACGAGTCCGCCCCACTGGGCCCGGCAGGCGGTCCGGTTCATCAGAGTCAGGCCCACGTGGTGCAGCCGGTCTGGATCCATGTCCTCTGCACGAGAACCACAAACACCTTCAAGGTCTGAGGATCGGCTCACATTCAGAACCAGAACCCGGGTCCCGGAGCGGCCCTACCTGCTGCGCTCGAGGCCCCCCAGCCCGCCGTCACACAGGACCAGCTGCCGTCCAGGTCTTCGTCCTCTTCGTCGTCGGGGACGCAGACTGCAGACACGGCGGCGCCTGGAGGCAGAGAGTCAAGACCAACGCAGCACGGGGACTCGGTACCAACCGGCGAAGCGCCTACCGAATGTGGCCGGCACTCTGAGGCGGAGCAGCGACAGGCCGGCTGTCGGGGGGGCGCTGCCGTCCGCCGGCCGGTTGAAGACCCGGTCCACCGGGATGATCTCAGACGGAGAGAACCGGAGGTCACGGACCCCCAGAGCCACCGTGTCCTCCAGAGCTCTGAAAGGACAAGAGACTAGAGCTGCAGGACCCGGCAGAACCAGGAGGACCCACAGCCCTCTAGAACCAGGAGGACCCACAGCCCTCTAGAACCAGGAGGACCCACAGCGCTCTAGAACCAGGAGGACCCACAGCGCCCTAGAACCAGGAGGACCCACAGCGCTCTAGAACCAGGAGGACCCACAGCCCTCTAGAACCAGGAGGACCCACAGCCCTCTAGAACCAGGAGGACCCACAGCCCTCTAGAACCAGGAGGACCCACAGCGCTCTAGAACCAGGAGGACCCACAGCGCCCTAGAACCAGGAGGACCCACAGCGCTCTAGAACCAGGAGGACCCACAGCCCTCTAGAACCAGAAGGACCGACAGCCCTCTAGAACCAGGAGGACCTACAGCCCTCTAGAACCAGGAGGACCCACAGCGCTCTAGAACCAGGAGGACCCACAGCGCCCTAGAACCAGGAGGACCCACAGCGCCCTAGAACCAGGAGGACCCACAGCCCTCTAGAACCAGGAGGACCCACAGCCCTCTAGAACCAGGAGGACCCACAGCCCTCTAGAACCAGGAGGACCCACAGCCCTCTAGAACCAGGAGGACCCACAGCCCTCTAGAACCAGGAGGACCCACAGCCCTCTAGAACCAGGAGGACCCACGGCGCTCTAGAACCAGGAGGACCCACAGCGCTCTAGAACCAGGAGGACCCACAGCCCTCTAGAACCAGGAGGACCCACAGCCCTCTAGAACCAGGAGGACCCACAGCCCTCTAGAACCAGGAGGACCCACAGCCCTCTAGAACCAGGAGGACCCACAGCGCTCTAGAACCAGGAGGACCCACAGCGCTCTAGAACCAGGAGGACCCACAGCGCTCTAGAACCAGGAGGACCCACAGCGCTCTAGAACCAGGAGGACCCACAGCCCTCTAGAACCAAGAGGACCCGACTCTGCACTTCTGTCCAGTGAGGACCCAGCAATGGTGGATCACAGGAGTAGGGGAACCAGGAGTACCTGACTCTGCAGTCCCGGGCCGTGAGGACCCAGCTGTGGTGGATCAGCACCCCGCTGCAGTAGTGGCGTCCTCCGGCCTGCAGGCTGACCTGCCAGGGCCAGGAGGAGGAGGAGGACCCGGAGGAGGACTCCGCCACTGACAAGCCTCCACCCGGGGACACCGCCCCACAGCTGCTCTCTGTCGGGAGGGTGGACAGAATAACATGAAAGCCTGTACTCGGTCCCTTACTGCACATGAAGAGGAGGAGAGAGGAGAGGAGGAGGAGGAGGAGATGAGAGGAGGAGGAGGGGAGGAGATGGTGAGGAGGAGGAGAGGAGGAGGTACCTTCAGTAGCGCCGTCCTCTGCGTCCCAGACGTCTCGACCTGAGAGGAGAACATAGTCAGACTTCCTCCTGATGAACACTCCGATGAAGAGCGTGTGATGACCACTCCGATGAAGAGCGCGTGATGAACACTGCCATGAAGAGTGCGTGATGAACACTCCGATGAAGAGCGTACCCATGGTGCGGTGGATCCAGGGGGCGTGGCTCTGTGTCAGGCTGTAGACTCCGGGTCTTCTGGCTCTCCCACAACCGACGCCCCAACTCACCAGACCGGCCAATAGGAAGCGGCCACCAGTGAAGCAGCTCAGGGGACCCCCAGAGTCCCCCTGGGAGACGAGACCACAAGAGACCACAAGACAAGACCACAAGAGACCACAAGAGACGAGACCACAAGACAAGAGACAAGACCACAGACGAGACGAGACCACAGACAAGACCACAAGACAAGAGACAACAAGACAAGACCACAAGAGACGAGACCACAAGACAAGAGACAACAAGAGACCACAAGAGACGAGACCACAAGACAAGAGACAAGACCACAAGAGACGAGAGTTTGTAGATTGTCAACTGGACTGCAGACCTGGTCTCAGAGGGTCTACAGGTCTCCGTAGTCCGGATCCGGGACCAGGTACCTGGCAGGCGTCCGCCCCTCCAGAGTCCCTCCCAGCGCAGAACATGGAGGGGCGCATGCGGCCGCGGTAGTACTGCTCACAGGCCCTAGGGGGCAGGATGGTCACGTTCACCTCCTGCAGACGGTTGACTCGAGCGCCATCTAGAGGAGGAGGAGAAGGAGAAGAATGAGGAGGAGGAGGAGAAGAATGAGGAGGAGGAGGAGCCCCCCCACCCCCGGACTCTCACTCTCTCGGGTGGAGCCCCAGCCCGTGACGGAGCACTTCCTGAAGGGGGTCAGCGGCTTCATCCAGAGGTCGATGGGCCGGACGAAGAGGCCGAAGACGAGCGGCTGGCGGAGCCTCAGCAGCGCTATGTCGCTCCGCTTGGAGCGCGGCTCGTAGGCGGGGTGCGTGTTGATGGAGGCCACGCCCACCAGCTGGAAGGGACACAGTTAGACCAGTTAGACCAGTTAGACCTGCTGGACCTGCTGGACCTGCCGGGTCGGTCCTGACCTGCTGCCGGGCCTCCTGAGGGTTGTCCAGGTCGTGTTTTCCAGCCAGAGCCGTCCAGAGAGAAGCTTTGTGGTACCTGAGGGGTCAGAGGCCACATGACCCACCGGGACCAGGGCCACCGAGACCTGGGGCACGTGAACCTGGGCCACGTGAACCTGGGCCACGTGAACCTGGGCCACGTGAACCTGGGCCACGTGAACCTGGTCCAGTCACCTGACCTCTGACCTTCTGAAGCAGTGCGCAGCAGAGAGGACCCACGAGGGCCCGATGACGGCCCCCCCGCAGGCCGCCATGGAGGCCAGGTGGAGCGACACCTGCCAGGGCCACGAGTTGGCCCAGGCCTCCTGGCCCCCAATGATCCTGGACTCCGGCTCCAGCTCTGGACTGAAGCAGCGGACCCCAGACACGTCTGCAGACACAAGGTCACACGGGGTCACACCTTCACGTCAACAATGTGCTCACACTTTACTCGGTTGTTGTTTTACACATTTAATAACTAAATGAACACATTTAATAACTAAATGAACATTTAATCACTGAACTAAAGGGCATTGCTTGAATATCATTTTAATAAAAACCCTTGAATGCATCACTTTGTGTGAGTAGCATTATAAATGTAACTATTAAACATAAACTCACTCCTGAAGCCAAAGCGTCCAGAGAACACCGGATCAGACAGAGTCCCGCTGAGCTGGTCCTGGATCAGAGTCCCGTTGAGCTGGTCCTGGATCAGAGTCCCGTTGAGCTGGTCCTGGATCAGAGTCCAGGCTGCGGACATGGAAGGCTCCTCACCTGAGAGGCCGCAGAGCAGACACACCAACAGCAGGCAGACAGTCAGCATCCTGTCTCACTGCCCCGCAAGCCACTCTGACCTGTGTAACATCACCGCGCTGACGAGCCGCAGCTGCGTGATTACCAACAGCTGCAGCTCGTCTCACCTGGAGGAGGTCTCTGTGGAGGTGGACTCACCTGGAGGAGGTCTTTGTGGAGGTGGACTCACCTGGAGGAGGTCTCTGTGGAGGTGGACTCACCTGGAGGAGGTCTCTGTGGAGGTGGATCAGCTGAACCTTCATTCATCTCCATCAGAATGTATCAGAATACATCATAATACACCAGAATGTATCGTAATGTATCATAATATACCGTAATGTATCATAATACATTATTAGTTGGAATGCTTCAGCAGTCCAACTCTTGTTCTTGTAATCTTTATTTAAACTTATATTTCTTCTATTTCTTCCGTACCTTTTTTGTCCCTTTTCATCTCCTTCATATATTCAGCTATTTTCAGTTATTCATTTCATATTTCAGCTATTTCCAGATATTTTCAGCAATTTTGTTTTTATTTTTCAGCTTCAAGCTTTCAGATGTTAAGCATTCCAACGCATTTTCAGCAGGAAATGCATTTTCTTTAGAGACCAACTGTGACACTGATTAACGTATACTAACAATACTGCGCATCGACGCTGCGCATGCGCACTGTTTCTCCCGTCATCCGGCGCACGGTCACAGTGGGGACCGCTGCTACGTCACCGCTAGTGTGACCCGCCTGCCACAAGATGGCGGCGTTCCGCCACACTGTGAAATAAATAAATAAGTCGACGTGACACGTGAGAATTTTTATTTTGCAACGAGGGGAGGCTGCAAAAATAAAAGTCCCCGGATGAGACGGACAGCTGGCACTCAGAGAGGGGCTGAGGGGTCCGACGCGGAGGAGGAGCACCGACACGAGGAGCACCGACAGACCGGGTGAGTGCGGCTCTCCATCCCGCTGCGCGCGTGGTGTTCGTGCGGTTACCTCACATGAATCACGGGGAACAGAGAGGCGTCATAACTCTGCGGCACCAGACGAGAGCGGTTAGGATGGATGGCGCAGCAAAATAAAGAATTAAAAAATATATATTTAAATGTCCACGTGACGTGTGATAAAGACAACAAGCAAAGCTCATGAAAACGGATGTCGGCAAAATAACGTTTAATTAAGCGCGAATTTCCATGGCGCGCGTGCAGCTGGCCGCCACGCACGCGCACTCGGCCGCCCACATGTGCGCCATCCTGCAGAAACAACGACAGGGACACATGTTGTTGTTTTGTTTTTTCACAACAGTTGTAAAGTGTTGATAGTTTTCATATTTCACACTGCACGTGAACGCATCCTCAATGACGAGCTGGACCACAGTTTATGTTCAATGAAGGCAGTTCCTCCAGGATCATGATTTGCATTCAGCTCTTTACTTTGTGTTCGTGATGCTTTGCCACTCAGCAGAAGACATTTATGACTGAATGGAAGTGTTTTTACCTTCATGGCTGCCGGTGTTGTTGTTGTTGTTGTGTATTTGTATTCAGTCAATCAAATACAATATTATTTTATATAATATACAAAACAGAAAGACTGAAAAGGTAAGCAAAAAAATTATATATTCCTATCCTAAATTAATATCATATAAATCAGAAAATGAATATACAATAAACAATTTATATATATACAGATATACATCCACATACATCTTCCATATAAATACATTTCAATCACACTTATAACTCTCAAGAATTGTTTTATAAATAATTCCTTTGAAAACCAGTTCACCATTCTTATATCCATTTTAACATTATTTCAGGTTAATTTTAACCTTTTTAAATTCTATACCACGTTTCATTACACTTTTAGCAACATCGATTTCATGATTGGATTTCTGATTTTTTCATATATAATGGTCATTTTTAGAAGAAACACTCACTCTCATATAATAACACATTTATTACAAAAGCAATATGAGTACAATTAAATACATTTTTGGAAGACCAAAATGTTTGGAAGTGATGCAGCCACATATCGTTTTATTATCGATAATTGTTTTTAAAGGGCTTATTCTGCTCCTGCTTATCCATGAAATGAAGACCCAGGAATCCAGAGTTGAGTTCAGGGTTTTTAGTATAAATCTCTAATAATGTAAAACTGTGGAGACATACAATGACATAACCTTACAAACTGTCCACACACATGTACATAAACAAAACTATGATTAGCACAACGCCATCATACCAGACATTACCCCTATCCATCAACATGAATCTCATGACTACTTAAAGCCCCATAATGGAGTTTTTCCCTTGGATCGCCCCCTTCAGTATTTAACGTTTACTACAGTGTCGTAAATACCCCCTTCAGTATTTAACGTTTACTACAGTGTCGTAAATACCCCCTTCAGTATTTAACGTTTACTTCAGTGTCGCAAACACCCAGTTACCATAGATGCAGCCTCGCATACACTTGTATTGATGACCAGACGAAGTCAGAAACCAAGAAATGATGTCAACCGATAAGGTAAGAATATTCAAAGATGTTACATAAATCTGACTGCATAGTTTTATTCATTGTGATATCGGAGATGAATGCTAACATAACCAAAAGAATGACAACATTTAGTTTAGATGAAATACCGATCGCGTTTTCAGCCTATATACGTTGTTTTCTAAATGTTTGAATGTGGAGTACGTGTGATCGAATACAATATTGTTGACAACACCAAAAAGCTACATATTCATAATTTACATTGGAACGTGTAATTCATGACAAGAGACTTCGCTTGCTTCGCCCTTATACTGGAGCTGCGAGCGTGGACTGGCACTATATGACATTACATAATCACTGCCAGAAAGCAGGTCGAAGTACATCCGCCCCGGATCGGGCGGCCCCAGAATCCTACATAGCGGAGTTATTTCCCCACAGACCCCTGATGGCAATGGCGGGCGCAAATCGCCATATTAAAAGTCATTGTAGCGGCACAATTTTTTTCAAGCTGTTATTTTAAGGTACAATTGTTGCATAATGTTACTTTAAGTTAAGCTAACCCTAACGTGATGAAATTCTAGACGCTAATTAGCGTCCATTGCTACAGCACAATATTATACTATAACAGTAATTACACGGATATTTACATGTTACATACATAGATACTTTCAGACTTAGCACCTCAAAGGCTACCAGGCAGTAAAGGGGAAACGTAGCTGCAGAATGATGAGCTTTCAGAAGAATCATGAAACAGGAAGTAACTACGGTAAGAGAGGAGGGACAAATCCAAGAAGAAAAAGGCAATCGCGTTCTCCACCACTTGGCGTCTCTAATGCAACGCATGACAATGTGGGGCAGAACATACCAAATGAAGAAAACGTGAGTTCCAAAGTGTTGATACCACCATATTGTATCTGTTGAGATATGCTCTCATATTGTGTGATTGGACATTGGGCAACTTGAACTGATTGTGACCAATGAACCTGATTTGAGCCACCTGTGTGTGGGCGTGAACTGTTTATTTGAGTGTCAATAAAAAGCTTCACTGGAGGGTGAGGGCAGTTCTCTATTGGCTGTGTAACAGACAAGTCACGTATCCTGTGTCTCCATGTTCATTTAATTCCTCCGTCTAGTAAGTCTTATTGTTGGTACTATTTGTGTTATGTTTTATCCGCTATGCTCTTAGCTCTGCTAAGAGGTTATGGGCCCAGGTGATGGCGAAAACCTATAGAGCAAAACATTTAAAACTAACACTTAAGACTAGGTGCGTGTAGGCACCAAACATGACTAGTAGCAGAAAGCCAGTAGAGCCGAGTGGGAGCCGCTGGTCGCGCTTGTTATTTGACGGGGATGAAAATAAGTATGAACTGTGGGAGACTAAGTTCTTGGGCCACCTTCGTCTGCAAGGGTTGAAAGAAGCCATTCTGAGAGTGCCTGTGACAGAGGACGAAGAGGAACTGCTGCGGAATGAGGCAAAGAATGAAGAAGCATATGCCGAGCTTATCCAGTTTCTGGATGATAAGAGCCTGTCCTTGGTGATGCGGGAAGCACCCGACGACGGTAGAGCAGCACTACTTATTTTGAGAAACTATTACCAAGGCAGAGGAAAGCCAAGAATTATCAGCCTTTATACTGAGCTCACCTCGCTCCAGAAGTCAAGCAGCGAGAGTGTAACCGACTATGTGATACGTGCTGAGACAGTCAGCACAGCGTTGAGAAACGCAGGCGAGACTTTGAGTGACGGGCTACTTGTAGCTATGGTTCTAAAAGGGCTTCCCGAATCGTTTAAACCGTTCGTTATCTACATCACGCAAGGAGATGAGACCGTGGCGTTTCCTGAATTCAAGACGAAACTGCGAAGCTACGAGGACACAGAGAAGATGCGTGCTCCAGACACTGAGGACAATGTGATGACAGCACGGGGGCGACGAGCAGCGAGACCCACCAGACGAGGTGCAGGTCCAGGCGAACGTGAGCAGCAGCAGCAGCAGCAACAGCTGGCGACGGGGGACGCGAGCCCGGGGTGTTTCAGGTGTGGGACACACGGACACCTCGCCCGCGCTTGTCAGCGCAAAGTGTGGTGCAGCCACTGCAGGAGCGACACACACAGCAGCGAGACCTGTCGGAGCAAGAGGCGACGAGGCCAAGATGACGCCCGTAAAGCTTCAGAGCAGACGGAGGAGGAGGACGAGTATGCGTTCCGGTTGAGCGACATGGTAGCAGATGTCCAGCCGAGCCAGGATGTCAACGTGAGGGGCCTGATGGTCGACTGCGGGGCGACCTCGCACATCGTTACAGACCTCGCCAAGTTCAAGTGTTTCAACGGCGAGTTCAAGGCCGAGTCACACTGTGTGGAGCTGGCCGACGGCACCCGGTGCAGCGGCGTAGCAGAGCGGCGAGGCGACGCGGTGGTCTGTCTGACGGACAGCACAGGTCGACAGCTGAGAACAACGCTGAAAGACGCGTTGTACATCCCCTCCTATCCGCAAGACATCTTTTCTGTAAAAGCGGCTACAGCAAGTGACGCGACGGTGATCTTCAAGAAAGGAGAGGACATTCTGATTCACAGAAATGGTACGAAATTCCACATACACGTACACAACAGGCTTTATTATTTACACACGGTAGATAATGATGTGAAATGTGATGACCAAGTTAAAGGGTGTCTTGATTTACAAACGTGGCATGAAGTATTGGGTCACTGTAACTATGAGGATGTGTTGAAGTTGCCACCTGTTGTCGAGGGCATGCAAATTAAAGGGCAACCAGTAAACCTCCACACTGTGATGTATGTATTCAGGGCAAATTTGTGCAGACCATAAATAGAAAGCCTGATGCTAGAGCTACAGAGCCACTAGGGCTGATCCACACAGATTTGGCAGGACCAATATCCCCAGAGTCCAGAGAGGGGTTTAAGTATACACTGTCGTTTACTGATGATTTTTCCAGTGCTGTATTTGTGTATTTCCTTAAAAATAAGAGTGACACAGTGCAAGCCACTGAGCGGTTTCTGGCCGATGTAGCGCCTTATGGCAAAATTAAGCGTTTGCGATCAGATAATGGTACAGAGTACACTGCTAAGAGTTTCAAATCTTTAATGGTTAAAAATGCTATTAGGCACGAGACCTCAGCTCCGTATTCTCCACATCAAAATGGAACGGCTGAGCGAAATTGGCGCACACTTTTTGATATGGCAAGATGCATGTTAATTGATAGTGGCCTACCAAAAGGTCTGTGGCCGTATGCTGTACAGACAGCAGCAGTGATTAGAAACCGTTGTTTCAACAAACGAACAAAGCAAACACCAGTACAGGCGTTGACTGGGAGACAACCCAACCTGTCCAAAATGCAAAAATTTGGCTCAAAGTGTTTTGCTTATGTTCAAGACAAGAAAAAACTTGACCCAAGGGGTGTAGAAGGTGTTTTTGTTGGGTATGACAAAACCAGTCCAGCATACCTTATCTATTTTCCTGATAGCGAGAAGGTGCAGAGAAATAGATTAGTCAAGTTTGTTTCTCAGCCTGGGGTTGAGCAACAGACTCAGACTAATGTTGATGCTGATGATGATGATCTGATGGTAGAATACAGAGCAGATAGATTCAGGCAGAATGCAATCCCAGTCCTTGAGACTGAAGAGGTTCCAGTCATTGAGACTGAGGAGAGTAGCCAACCGAGAGCAGTTGAAGTTAAGCATGAGCCTAGAACTTACCCTTCTAGAGTGAGAAGGAAGCCATTTTACCTACGTGACAATGTTTCTCAGTCTGCTGGAAAAATGGACCAGGTCCAAAGTAACATTGATTACTGTTATAAAGTCATTTGCGACATACCTGTAACTTTTGAAGGAGCCATGAGCTCAGACAAATCAAAAGAGTGGGTTAATGCCATGGATGAAGAAATGCAGTCTCTTAAAGCAAATAACACATTTACTCTAACCAACTTGCCTCCGAGTAAGAAAGCAGTGGGGGGTAGATGGGTTTATGCTCTAAAGAAAAACAGTGATGGGTCTGAGAGATACAAGGCCAGGTATGTGGCAAAGGGTTACAGTCAAAAATTGGGAGTTGACTACAAGGAGACATTTTCTCCTACTGCTAACCTGACTAGTGTCAGAGTGTTGATGCAGAAAGCAGCACAGGAAGACTTGATTTTGCACCAGATGGATGTCAAAACGGCCTACTTAAATGCACCGATAGACTGTGAGATCTACATGGAACAACCAGAGGGTTACGAGGTGAAATCTAGCACCAATGAAAAGTTGGTCTGTAAGCTAGAACGCTCATTGTATGGGCTAAAACAATCGGGCAGAATGTGGAACAAAGTGTTGCATGATTATCTCACAAAGAATCATTTTGTGCAAAATCAAGCCGACAATTGTGTTTACACAAGAGAAACGGAACACGACAAGGTGTTAATGGTGATCTGGGTTGACGATTTGATCATTGCTGCAAGTGATGAGAATGCGCTAAAGTCTGTGAAAGCGATGCTTGCATCCAGGTTCCAAATGAAAGATTTGGGAAGACTCAGACATTTTCTGGGTATTGATTTCAACCAGTTTGATAACTGTGTGAAAATGTCACAAGCAAAGTATGTTGACAAAATCCTGGAAAGATTTGACATGCAGGATTGCAAACCAAGGTCTACACCTTGTGAACAAAAACTAAACTACACTGATGGTGCCGACATGATGATAGACGTCAGAAAGTATAGAGAGGTAGTCGGTAGCCTCATCTATTTGTCTGTTTGTACGAGACCTGATTTAAGTTTTGTTGTAAGCAAGCTGTCACAGTACTTTTCAGAGCCAACTGCTGAGCAATGGGTTACAGTTAAACATGTTCTCCGGTATCTTAAAGGTACAAGTGACAAAGGGTTGTGTTACACAAAATGTGATACTTTAGGTCTACAAGCATACAGTGACGCAGATTGGGCAGCTGACAATGATAGACGCAGTACCACTGGTTATTGTGTGAGCCTAACAAAAGGGCACACTGGTTTCCTGGAAAACCAAAAAGCAGCCCACTGTTGCACTGTCCACTTGTGAGGCAGAGTATATGGCTTTAGTAGCCACAATTCAAGAGTGCCTGTATCTGAAACAGCTTCTTGAAGGTCTTGATAAACAGAAGTATCCACAACCTAAGGTTTTCGAAGACAACCAAGGTACAATTGCTTTAGCAAAGGATCCTGTCAGCCGACAGAGATGTAAACATATTGACATCAAGTATCATTTCATTAGGTCCACTGTGAACGATGGTCACATTGTATTAGAATACTGCCCTACTGAGGAAATGGTAGCAGATGTGATGACAAAGCCTGCTACCAAATTTAAGTTGAATAAGTTTGATGAATTTATTTTTGGAAAATGATGTACTGAACAATGTACTTATGAACTTCACAAAGTAAGAGCAAGTGGGGGTGTTGAGATATGCTCTCATATTGTGTGATTGGACATTGGGCAACTTGAACTGATTGTGACCAATGAACCTGATTTGAGCCACCTGTGTGTGGGCGTGAACTGTTTATTTGAGTGTCAATAAAAAGCCTCACTGGAGGGTGAGGGCAGTTCTCTATTGGCTGTGTAACAGACAAGTCACGTATCCTGTGTCTCCACATACTTCTTAATTCCTCCGTCTAGTAAGTCTTATTGTTGGTACTATTTGTGTTATGTTTTATCCGCTATGCTCTTAGCTCTGCTAAGAGTATCCCTAGCAAACCGCTGCTAACTGGAAACGAGTCAGAATTTGTGCACTTCCGGTTTCATTCTATCAAAGTAAAAGGGTGTTTAGTTAGATGCCTGAAATAAAGTCTGTGGTTTCCTCAATCTCAAGAGATTTTAACGTTTTGTTTTCCAATATAAAATACAGTATGTCAGCATACAACTCTCAGTAAAGGATTATCTTATCTTATCTTAAACCTCATCTCTCTGACTTTATAGCCTCACGTTAGCTTTTTGCTTCTGCCGATTGTAGTCATGCTTCAAAGATTATGAACGTGGTGTTTATGAGTGATTATCTTGCTCAATACAAAGTGTAAGTATTGTGGCGACCCTGGTTCAGGAAAGCTACGAGACGTTGTCTTGCTTATTGTTTTTTATTCAGGGACAAGTACAAAGGCTACTGTGGGTGGAGGCGGAGCCTAAGCCAAACAACAGTCAACATGTTAAACACTAAACTCCGTCTGCTCCCGGTCAGACGAACTCTCCACTTCACTCGTAACACAAACAACAACAACATCCCACTTCACTTGTCCATCCCAAGTATGTCCACGTGTCCCACCCCCATAGGTAGCGAGGATGATTGGCAGGTTTCTCAATGCAAAGGGACGTAGAGATGAAGACATGAAAGCTAAAGAGGCCTTGACAGAACTGTGTTTGGTATCCCTCCACAATAAAACAGAGACAGGGCTGGTTTAAGGTCAGAAAGAATGCAGTGAAAGGTCATTTATCCTGATTATTACGTCAACCTTCTGTCAACAGCAACACACAAACCCTGGTGCCCTTCGGCAAGAAACTAAGTCCTCACCTTGTCTGGTATTGATCAGCAGAGTGAGAGGGAGGCTGTCCAGCTTCAGATGACTTTCACGCTGGGGAAATTCCATGTATAGATACAAATAAATGGATATCTTAATTATGGTTATGGTAATTTCAGTCAGTATCGGGAACATATTTAAAAAATCAGTTAGTGAATCTCGAACATGTAAAAGCATCAATGTTCACGAGAATTGCCGTATTTTCAGATCATGAAATAAAAAAAGTTGATTTTGAGACGATGAATACGGTTCAACAATGCAGATTATTTTAATTTCCCCTCATGCGTTCCCTCTTCTCATCATCAGTTATCCACTCACGCTGCACACTGATTGAATGATTCGATAAAGGTCAAACATTTTAGACGCCATAGGCTGATATATTATGAGTAATACCAGCTTAGACGTGACCACTTTATTACCGTCACACATGAATGTTTTTTTTACCTTCATATATTTAACACTACTGTATGCAACCTATGATATATGATGAGGCGGCATGTTAATACGCTGAGCATAGTGAACGTGCGTGTCGTCATTGGACTTGTGAGCGTTGGCATTAAGCGCAGCGCTCACAGCTCGTACTCAGAGCTGCTGTCATCTCTGTAGAGCATCGTGTTCGGCACCCGGCCATATCTGTTGGGCAAATTCATGTCATTGACAAAAATCACATCCACAAAATTCTGAAGTGAATTAAATGAATAAATCCCCCCTTTCAGTTGCAAAAAAACACAAACTATTAAATAAGTTAAGTTGGAAAAATGTTGACCCTCCTGTTTAAAGCTGCGTTCGCATCTAAAGCGTTGCGAACTGTTTGTACGAGTAGATCCCATGAGCAAAGTCAACGTACACACGTGAGTGGTTTCGATAGACCAGGATTTTCGCCGGGCGCCGTGTTTGACGCGTATTGCGCAGCGGGAAAAATGTGCCTCTTTCGCCTTGAAGTTTAACATTTTTAACTTTGGCGAAAGATTCACCCCACGCCGAGTTGTGAAAGCCAATCAGCGTTGAGCTGCTCCGGTGAATCGAACTGCTGCTCTAGTGGAGCTGGAAGAGACATTCAGACGTAGAGGTGAAGGTCACCGAGCTGTGTGAGCCTACGGGTGATGTCATGTATAAATATATACATGACATCACCAAGCCCCGCCCCTTCTAAGGCGCGAATGACGCTAAAAGCCACAAACGGTCAAGCGACTAAACTCAGGCGAGCATAAAGCTCCCTGTCAGACAGCATACACTGTGCTGTCTGTCTGCACTGCAGCACACGCCATGCTAACAACGCTATGCTAACGACGCTACGCCACCGTGAGTTATTCACAACGGAGCCTCAATGGGCCGTTATGGCTTGGACACAAAGACGACCCTTTTTCACCAGAAATGTCTCATCTCCCTCTGTCTTTGTTCTTCGTCCCCTCCCTCTCAGAGCACACTGAGGCGTGCGTCATGTTCTCTTTTTAATAGTACGGTTATTGTTTTGACAGCTCGGTGGGGACCGAGGAGAGAAGAGGAAAAGCAAAGCACACGGCGGACCCTGAGAGCCTCGTCCTCCACTGCCCGGTGGACATCTGTCCCTCGTGTCGACCACATGCTCCGTCACGAGAGATAACTCACCAAACCGGCAGAAACCTCGTTCTCCGGGGCCCAAGCCGCCCTCTGGACCCTCTCCGGGAGATCAGAGCGACACAATCACAGGTCCTTCTCTTCTCTCCGATAAGGGTCAGACATATTTCAGGGGCCTGAAACTCGAGACCCAGCCAGCTCCCTCTGGAGGGTCCCAGAGGAGCTTTTAAGGGAACGTGTACTTGGAGGATAAGATCGCTGTGGTGACGGAGGGGATGGGGAACAAGAACGCCATCTCGCCGCAAGGTCCCGCCACTGGGACCACGCAGAGAGAGGAAGGGGCGTGCATCCACAGTGCCTCAGGTAAAAGAACTTTTCTTCCATTTTGTTGTCGTCTTATACATGACGACGATGTGTACGTCTGCAGAGCTCAGGGGTTGTTGTTTTTTCTACAGTATGTGGTTGTGGCCCTTTGAGATATACTTATGCTACGTTCACACCAAAAGCCCAAAACGCGTGAGTTTACTCGCGCAACCATTTGTCGTGTTCACACCAAAAGCGTAGCGACGCTCCGCGAGGGGCGGGGCTTATCTCAGTGTCTCGTCTCCGTAAAGACCGTTATCATTTCCTTCATCCACCACGAAATAACTAACCACTAGTTCTGCTTTATATTTGTTGAGGACATCACACACACGTCTGAACATCTAACGCCCTCGTGTTTGGGTTCATAACATTAATATAATATATTTATATTTATACATGACATCACCCGAAGGCTCACACAGCTCGGTCACTTTCACCGATGAAGTTACTGTTACGTCTGAAAGACTTCCAGCGCTACGAAAGCGGAACATCTAAATGCTGTTATTGTGTTCATAACATTATAATATAATATATATATACATATATATGTATATATTTATTTATACATAACATCACCCGTGCCTGTTTCCTTCTCTGTGAGTCAGGTACTCACAAGAGGTATTAAAGAGCTCCGGGTGCCCGCAAACCGCTACCATGAGTGTGTCCTCCGTCTTGTTCTGATTCAACAGCGGCGTGACAGCGATGACGTGTGGAGCAACTCGAGAGCTGATTGGCCCGAGTTGAGAAATTAGCGCCTGAAAGTTGAAATATTTCAACAAGGGGCCCAAAACGTGTGGCTAAAAAAACGCAGACTGCTGTCGACGATCAGGATGACGCTAAGCTGTAAGGAATCTCTGATGTCTGCACTGCCCTCTACAGGTGGAGCTGACCAGTGATGTTACATAAGAGGTGCACGACACAGCTCAGGTAATGGGGGCTAATTATCACGGCGACGGCTGCAGGCCGTCCCCGATGGCAACCCGCTGAGCTAACAGCCCGTTTGTCAGGGAGCTTTAGTGTAGAATACAGCAGGTCCTCTGGGGCTGCCGTGACACACACACACACACACACACACACGTCATCTCGTCAACTCCGGACAGACGACTGTAAAACACAAAGCCTTCGGCCACAGCTGGCACATGACATTATCGTCGAGATTTCAGGAAGCGGCTGCACCGTACATTTACTGAAGCATTTGTTTGTGTCCTTTGTTTTCCAGGAAGTGTCTCCAGAGATGGACCCCCGGGCCCCAGCCCAGAGCTGCTGGCCTCCCTGCAGTCCCTCAGGGAAAACAGTGACTACTCAATGCTGCCACACTCCCTGCACCAGGTAAGCGTTTGCATGAGAGATGAAGTGGGAGGGCTTTTCTGTCCCAAATCCAGAGAGAATGTGTCTTTATTTAGTCGGACAGAAGGGCTTGGTGTGTGCGTGGGGGGGGGGGGGGGGGGGGGTGCATATGTCTGTGAGTCTCTGTGTGCATCTACACTGTGTGTGTGTGCTTGGAAGTCCTCCCCTGGGACCTCATTCCAAAGTCTCTGTTTTCTCAGTGAGCTGGGACAAATAGGACAAACCCCCGAGCTGGTGTTTCTCAAACGGACCAGAGTAGCTTGTTAGAGTCAAATGCTGCAACCGGTAAATCCAACTGGGAGACATCAGCTGTGGTTACAGAGCATGAAGCCCAATGACATGTCTAACATTCTCTCCCCCAGCGCCTCCGCTCCCTAAGATCACAATTATAGTGCTCAAACAGATATGCAAATGAGCAGCGTGATATATTCTGTTGAAAAGGATCACGGCAAAAGACATGTTTCATGTTGCTGGAGCAATCCTCTGGAGAGCTCAACAGAGCAGCAATTAGACAACATGATCCACGCCGCAGCTCCTTGAGAAGCCTGCAGTTCACAACGCAGTCATCACAGAACAAAGGCCCAGAGAGAAGAGAAGGGGCATTGTAGTTCAATCAGGAACCAGGACCGGTTCTGTTCAATTCAGTTTATTTTATAAAGCCCGATATCACAAATTATGAATTTCCCTCAGTGGGCTTTACAATCTGTACACATACCTGTTCTGTTACTGTGAGAGTCATGATCAGAGTTACTATTTACTATATATATATATATATATATATAAATTAATAAATGAAAGTTAGTAAATATTTATATATATATTTACATAAGGTATATATTTATATAACATATATATAATTATATATATATATATTTTAGATAAATAGATATTTTTTAGATATATATATCTCTATATTTATACATATACATACACTATAAATACAAGGAATTCGGAGTGAGTTACACTATAATCTACATTGAGCATGGAGGCCCATATATATATATATATATTTATATATGTATATATTTACATAAGGTATATATTTATATAAGATATATATAATTACATATATATATCAAGACAACAGTGAGCAGATTAGCCGATAATGGAAATCACCATTTTGGAGTTACAGAAGGAGATGTGAGGAGTCTGATGGTGGAAGGTATGAAGTGGACGGGAAACAGCCCAAAGACACCTGATCCGGACCATAATGAGCTGCATGTGACTCCATGTCTCACATGCAGGAGGTCTCCATGGTTCAGGATCTTGGTCATGTGATCTTCATCTTTGAAGGAATTCTGTGAATTTAGAAACAAAAGCATCTGCATTTGATCGTTCAGCCTCCTTCGTGTTTCCTTGTTCCATCACTGCGATGCTTCACGGGTTCACGGTGACGCTTGACGCTAAAACGCCGTCACACGACAGAATAATAACAGTTACGACTGATAGTTTTGTGGGAATCGGCGTTCTGTACCTGACGTTTAATCAATTATCTTCTTTCCTTCAGATCGCGGAGGCCTACTCGCTCAAAGAGGACTGTATCCTTTCGAAGGGCGTCGGGACCTCATTCCTTTGTGTTTTGATGCCTTGTGAATGTAACATGATTGTAAGTCGCTTTGGATAAAAGCGTCAGCTAAATGGAACGAATAAGAATTTTTTGGGCGACCAAAATGTGACAAGAAACTTTTATGAACTGAAAAGACACTGAAAGGGTCGTGACCTGTCAATCACCTGTTACCCCCCTGCTTTACGGTCCGTCTACTCAATGGACATCACTGGTTGTGAGTCACCAGTATTCTCCAGTCGTGACTGAGCCACACAGGCCATGATTAGATGAAAGTGTAGGAGTGTTATATTATATTATATAAGAGCGTTGATCTCATTTAGTAGGAAAGGGGCGTTGCTCATTGTGAGGGATGTCAAGCACAGCAGATTTTTGGGCTTCAATAGTTTACATTTCTTACATTTGAGGCGTGTGTTGGTCCGATGACACATACAGGAACAACAGGAATAATAATCTGATAATCAAAAGGCTAATAAGCAATGAAAATGTAAGAAAAATATGTAAAAGGGCAAAAACTATGCCGTCATTCACCTTTTCTCTCATTGGCTGCGTATGCTTCTCTCATTGTGCGTCTCATTGTTGTTCGGTCTGTTCTTTTGTCTCCCGGTCACTAAGCAGCCACAGCTGTTTGGTGATATTGCTTTTAAAATCATCAGTTTATATTTTTCCGTTTCTTAAAAATCTCTCTTTTTTTATTATGCCTGATCACAATACAGGGTAACCACCGCTTCCCCCGGCTTGAACTGAAATGAGCTCAAACTGATGTATAGACGTCAGCACGAGGTCTGCTTCATCTTTTATCACAGCTCAATCGAATGGGTCAAAAATAATCCGTTTAATGCCCCAAAATGAAAATATTTAAAGTTCAATGCAAAACATCCACAATTAGAACAAAATGTGTGTTTTTAAAACTCTTATATACTTTACACTTTATACCAAACCGCCTGTAGGGGCGCTGCAGCCGCTCCTAGCTGACATTGGGCAGGGTCCATCTCAGGGCTCATATTGAGACGGACAGCCATTCACAACTAACTCATTTGAAGCCTCCGATTAACCTAAGATGCATGTCTTTAGACTGTGGGAGGTTGTCAGAGAACCTCGAGGGAACCCACGGTGACGCGGGATGAGGGACCACCCGGGATCAGGCATTAAACCTGGGCCTGAGGGGACAGTGCTAGCCACGACACCACCGTGCAACCCTCTTTAATATACTTGAGTAGTTTATTTATTTGCTTCCTCAATCGACCCTCTCTCTCTCGCTCTCGAACTATGCTCACGTTCCTTTCGGCTAATGGGTAGTTTCCTCGGTCCTTGATGCTATCTGTTGCTGTCCGTTATCTCTTGACATTTCATGCTTACCCTAACTCTGACCGACATACCAGTGAGTGGCTCTTCTAATTGACCTTTTCATTATGAGGATCCCTCTAACCTTGAGGTTCCATTTACTTTGCCGCTTTCTCGTTTTGCATTGATTTTTACCTTTGCATTGACAATGCAGAAGGTTATGTTTTGATCGCAGTGTATTTATTTATTTATTTGTATACGTGTTACTCGCATAACACAAAAAGTATTAAACCGAATCGCATGAAATTTGGTGGGATGATTGGTTATTATCCGGGGACCATTTTATTACATTTTGGGATCGATCGGGTCAAAGGTCAAGGTCATGAAAAGGTCAAAATCTTCTTTTTACCATAGCACGGTCAATTTTTATCCAATTGGCATGCAACTAATGCCAACATGTTCATAATTCAATGCCCAATCTTGTGATATGTGAAGGTATGCGCTCTACTGAGTGCCCGTTCTAGTTAAAAATGTATTAGTTGTTTCAAGCTGCAGAGACGCTTAAGTTGAATGTCTCAGTTGAAGTCTTAACTAACGATGCTACCAGACCAGTGGGCCATCCAGTTCCTGCAGCTGGAGAAGCTCTACCACGAACGCCTGCTCTCCAACCTCGCCGCCCTGCAGGAGAACTGGGGTACTGCACGCATATGTTTCATCCCCTCTGGAAATAGTATCAGTGAGAAAAAAACCTTCATGTAAGTCCGTGCGACAAAAATAAATAAAAAATGGATTTGTTCATTCACTCTGCGTGTGCTTACCAGAGAGCCAGTGGAGAGAGAGGAAGAGCGACGGAAGCGTTTCGCCAGCCGAGACGGACGGCATCGGTCAGAAACACATCGAGACGCTGAGCCAGATCTGCAGGACACACCTCCGGTATGCCACGAGCACATCCACATTCATCAGATGATATTTGTGATATATTTCATGTTTCCCACGTTAAAAATACAGACAGCCCAAACTTCCATAATAAAAGTCTCCATTTCCTCCAAACTCCTTCATTACTGTCGGACAGAAACCTTTTAGCGCCCATTTTTCCTCACTGTAATTGACATGCATCTTCGTCCCCCATGCTGAGGAGTCCAACCCATTGGTAGTGCATGAAGACACAGATGGGAATCATTTAACTGATGACATCAAAGAAAGTAAAAATCTGGTGATATTCAAGAATTTTTTTAAAGACATGACTCTGGAGAAGTACAGACGTAACAGCATTGATGAAGCATGATAAGTAACGGGTAATGGGGACAAGTTTTTTGTTTTGTTTGTTTTATGTAAATATGTATGTATATGTATATATGTGTGTGTGAATATGTGTGTTTATGTATATGTATGTACATGTGTATACGTATATATGTTTATGTATATATAGAGGTATATGTATATGGTTCTCTGAAATAAGTTTTTTCATGAAATCATAGGTTAGGGCACTTATAAGCTGGATAGCTTCAGCCTCGACCCTTTCGGTCAGCCACTTTCTTCTTTTGTTGAATTTTGATTTTTTTATATTTTGCTGATCGAAATAAACTAAACTAAATTTGGGGGAAATCAATATTTCTGATGCGGCATAAGAAACTTCTGTAGGATAGGGATCCTGCATGCCAGACGTTGTTGTGTCCCACGGATGCTGTGACTCTTGGTATGTTATTGCATCTGAGTCATTTGATGCAGGTGGATTTGATTTGGAAAAACATGCACTGACTTCTGCTGGAAAGGCCAGCAGAAGATATTTGCTTTTTAATTAAGTAACAACATCAACCTCTGGTGTTTTTCAACTTATGTCTGTTTTGTCTCTTCTTCCTGTCTGTCTGGTCTTCCCCTGCCTCGACTGTCCTCGTCTCTATCGGCATTCTTCTCTTTGGCACCACTCAGACCATCCATCAACGTGGAGCAGGTGAGACATGTGAACCTTCCCCTCATGCTGATCTTTACTTCATTGGATATTTCTGACACGATACATGATTGTTTATTGTGTTTGATTCAACAGAGCACAATGAATTCAACACTGAAAGACATTCAGGGCGAGGGAGAGATGCTACAACCCTGTCGCGATGAAGGTAAACATGTGTTTTGTTTTTTATCTCACTTTAGCATGTTAACATGATCACAGTGACAATGCTAACATGTTCAACAGGTTCAATATGTACAATGTTTACCATCTCACTTTAGCTAGTTAGCATGTTAACATGGTCACAGTGACGATGCTAATATGCTGATGTTCAACAGGTTCAATATGTACTATCTTGCTTTAGCTAGTTAGCATTAAAATGCTAATGTTCAACAGGTTCAACATGTAGGCTACCATATTCACCGTCTCGCTTTAGCTAGTTAGCATGTTAACATGATCACAGTGATGATGCTAACATGCTGATGCTGAACAGGTTCAATATGTACTATGTTTACCATCTCACTTTAGCGTGTTAGCATGGTAACATTTGCTCATTAGCTGGACATAAAGACAGCCTGATTGGAAATAAACATATTGACTCTGATAGCACTTTGTGATCACCAAAGTAATATATTTGAGATGGACATTAATGTGTACAGATAGGCTGCGTTCAAAAAGTCGATCAAATTATGTCCCTTGTCTTTTCTTAACCAATTGAAATTGACCTTAATGAAATACATCATGATGGCAAGGAAAGTTGTGAAGGAGAATTCGTAAGGAATTAGGAAAAGATAACTTCAGTGCTCAGAGAAACTTTACTTAACACATAACCAAACGAGTATCACGGAAACTTCTTTCTTGTATTCATTTCTTTATTGAGTGCAGGTGTAACAGACATTTCTTTGGCTTATTCACATTCCATTGTTTTTAACATCTGATTTGTAAGGTTTCAATGTTTCTAAGCTTGTCACTAATTCTGTAATTATTATTATTATTATTATTATAATAATGAACTATTCCAGTTTACAATACATACAAATTCCCTCCTTTCAGCTTGGAAGAGTTAGTGCCTTTACCTTCTAATTCACACAGGCTACATAAGCCCTCTGTATCAATATAGCCGACCGTTAAGTTCCCATACTGTGAGGCTTAAATAATAATTCATAATCAATAACCAATCTCCCGTGTGTCTCCCGCATGCCAGTTAACAAGACTGAAACAACACACCAGGATGAAGAACAACAGCAAAGCGTGGACCCCGAGCTTCCCGCAGCACAGACAAGCCATCAGGAGGGAAGTGAGGAGGAGGAGGAGGAAGAAGAAGAAGAGATGTGTGAGGAAGGACAGGAAGTAGAAGAGGAGGAGGAGCCGTGCGAGGAGACGCCAGAGGAGGAGGTGAAGGTAGAGTGGCCCTCAGGAGTCCCCCAGGCTTCAGACAAGGACCTGGACCAGCTGTCCCACACAGAGGGGGTAGGAAAACACACGATCGGCCTTATAGGAGGTGCATTTTAGGAGCATGTCACAAAACATGATCTGGATATGAGACGAATGTATAAGAGAGCAGGAAGGAAATACAAATCTTTTCCTCTCTCGACCTTTCTCATCTTTCCTTTCTTCACAAGTTATCCATCGATCCTTCCTCCCTCCCTCTCTGATCTCTCCTCTGTTTACTGTCTGCCTGCAGAGAGTAAGACTGCATTCCTGTGATTCTATTGTCCGGCCCCCGGCTCTTTGCTGGGACACTCCCGTGAATAATCTCTGAGATCATCATTACGGTCTCACTGTACAAATACCTCCACCCATGTCTAGGGATGGGGATCGTTTTTTTCTCCCTTTTTCGATACCGGTGCTAAACCGGTACTTTTATAAACGATACCGGAGCTGAACCGATACTTTAAAAATAAAAAAAGCACAAAACGACGATTGACAATAACGACATTAAAATCCTCTTCGGCCATATTCCCTGATAAAGCCGTTCTCATGGAGCACTGACAAACAACGAATATCGGACTGTCGCGCTCGTAGCTAGTTCGTAGCTAGCTCGTAGCTAGCTCGTAGCTCGCGCTACCTCGTGACTAGCGCGAGCTACGAGCTAGCTTAAACATTGTTATAATGGCTAATTTTTTTATTTGTTGGCCTACTTTTATGAATGCAAGACTTCCATATTGGCACCGGTCTCCGGGACCCAACCCTGCCCACGTCCGCTGGTGTCTCCAGACACTCGGGGACGTTTACCCCGCCACATGTCGTCCATAACTGAGCCTGAGCCGAGACATCGCTCTCCGGCTGGAACACTGAGCTGGAGGCGGCGTGGTTCTCCTTCTCCAAAACGAGCAGGACGGGCTGAAGGCTGATTACTGATGGGGTCAGGGTGACGGCCGTGATGTAATCCAGTGGCTCGACTGGGTGGGACTTCTTTATGAGTGTTTTTATTATCAAACAACTTTCTCTTTTGCATTCATTCTGAGAAACTTCAAAAAAATAAGTGACAGCAAAGTGCTGTCAGAAATTAATGGCATGAAAGAAAATGCAATCCAATGTCTCATGAATTTAATTTTAACATAATTTGACACGAGTTGCAGGTTTAGTGGTGGTATTTATTCAACATCAACTGAGGCGATTAGTAGGTTGATATGTATTGGCTTATTGCAGATAGATATAGTACAAATATATTTTACAGCATTTCATTTTGCTTTTAAGTAACAAGCAGTTGCAGCAATTTAAAGACAGTCACGCTAAAATATAAAATACACGTCAGTGTGATATATTAAAAAGCCGTACTGTACGCTTTCAAACAACACGGAATGAAGACAAGAAGATTTAGAAATGTTCGAATTAACATTTTTGATGAAGCTCTGCGGCTGTGGATGTTTTGGTTGGTTCTGCTCACCAGATGTTGTGAGAGATCATCCCGGACCGACGACTATTACTTCTATAAATTTCTCACCTTCTGTCCTAAAGCCAACAGAAAGCCGCTTCCGCTCTGTAACGAACTGGATTCAAACGGGACTTGACTCGAGCTCCAGAATATTTAAAGTCAATCATGATATACTGACGTGCCTCTGTACCGACGTGACTGAATGTGATGACCCACATCGACACATCGACCCCCCCCCCCGGCCTCAGGAAGTAATTGACCTCTAAATGATGTGAGCGGGTGAAGCCGACAGCTTGAGAAATAACTCCACTCCAGCAGTCAGCATATGACGCGCTGTGTTCTGTCCTCTGGGGTTTGTTTAGCCATTACGATCAGGTCAAAAAGTTCTCACGAGGGCTGGGAATGAAACTCGTTACGGTGTCACTGCGGTCTCAGTATCAGTCAGTGACGTCAGGAATATATCCCTGAAACGTTGAGCTTGCCCAATCATGAGCTCCCTCTGAAACTCATTGTTTGTGCTTCTCTGTGTTGGGGCACCTGTGCTTCTGCAGCTCTGTGTACCTCGCATCCCTCTTGTGGAGATGAGTCCAATATCGGTGGATGACACCACCCGTATTGGACTCATCTCTGGTGACCCCCTAAAAACCAGACGGTGATGTCATTTCTCCCTCAGAGCTCCTCCCCCGACGCTCTGGTCTCCATTCTGAAGAGGAGGAGAGCGTCGCTGGATGGATTGCCTCCGCCGAGCGACACCGCCACGAAACAGAGCTCCAAGCGCAAAGTTCGCTTCAGTGAGCCGGAGGAAGGCGTTGAGCAAGGTACGGTTCACTGGGGAGGGGGGAGGGGGCAACCGTACCTATCCAGAGAGCCGTTTGGCCCTATTTTCTACCAAATAAAATGTCTCCGGAGCCACAAAAGCTATTTGATATCACAGATTATAATATATAGTTTTTATATAAATAGTCATATTATACTTTTCCTTTTTAAAATTCATCTATTGTCAGCGTAACGGAGGCGGAGCTATGACATCATGAGGAGCTGCTCTCCTGCAGGGAAACACACCTGACAGCGAATATTACACTTCTGTTATTCTCAGTGAGACAGAAATGGCTCACACTCAGAGATAAGAGGTGTTCCCTTTGAGTTATTGTACAATGGGGAAAAAACATAAATACATATGTATATATCTATCTCACCAGCATAACTGTTTTCAGCTGCGCTCACATAAAAAGGGTTTTCCAGTGTGTTCTACCCCTCCGCTAGTCTTCTAAGGTGATAACACAATGTACCGTCAGAACACTGGAGATGGGCCTCTACACACCTCTGTAGAGACTTCATTAACACCAGAGAATAGTCATTTACACATTAACTATGTAGAGAGTATTTATGATTAATTTAAGGTTATCTTCATTGATAAAAACAGTGCTTTGAAAACTCACTTTTATGAAAACTCACTTTTTATCAAATGAATTGCAAAACTAATATAACATCTAGTCAAGACATTGACGAGGTTATAAATAATGATTTTTATTGTAAATGTTAATGTGTTTTCCAAACTTGTCGCTCAAAGGAAGGCCAGTTTTATATCTTCTCTCAACAGCATAACTGGTTTCAGCTGTGCGCACATAAAAAGGGTTTAACGGGTTTTCTACCCCTCCGCTAGTCTTCTAAGGCGATAACACAATGTACCATTAGAACACTGGAGATGGGCCTCTATGTAGAGACTTCATTCAACACCAGAGAATAGTCATTTATCACATTAACTATGTAGAGAGAGGATTTATGATTAATTTAATGTTATCTTCATTGATAAAAACAGTGCTTTGCTTTGAAAAATAAGGACATTCCTACTTTTTTTCTTCTTCTTTTCTATGTGACCCCAAACTTTTGAGCAGTAGTGTTTATACGGCGACATTCAGAAAAGCTCAAGCCACCTCCTGGTGTCCGCTGGGTGAAGCCACATGGCGTCTGTCGCTCTCTCCCCCTCAGATGAGACGGGCGGAGACTCCTGCCTGATCCTGCTGCTGCTGTGCCTGGTTACCGTGGTGATCAGCATCGGCGGCACGGCCCTCTTCTGCACGCTGGTGGACACTTACTCCAACATTTGCACCGACTTCACTCACAACGTCGACTTCTACGTCACCAACGCGCGGAGGCTCCTGGAAGGGCTCGCCCGCTGGCTGCCCCTCCGGACGTAGGACCCCGTTTCATCTGCATCTCCGGATCCGGATGTTTTTAGGAACAAGAGAGCGTCGCCATATCCAGCCGGACTGGCGTGGGGTCCACATTTTAACCTCTAGCACAGCACAACAAATACGATTCATTTTATTTTGAAAACCCCTGACCCAAAGAAACCTTTAATGACCCTGTCACCGAAGAGGGGAGTCTCACCTCAAGACGAGAGGCTCCTCTTAACATTCCTCTCATCACCGATGTATACGAAGAGAAACGTTGGACTGTGTGATTCTTAAGCGCAGCGTCCCAGTGCGTGTGCATTCAGGGACGGCGTGCACTGTGGGAATATCCCAACACGCTGCAGTCAGAATGCAATATAGTCGTTTAACTCAGGCACTGTGATGTCCTCCCTTACGTGGAGTCATGATCGCACACAGGCGGTTTGAGGAGAGAAGTGTATTGTTTTGTATCTTCATGTTTACCTACACTTGGCTCCAGGCACGTGCACAGATAGACCCCTAGTGGTGCTCAAGCTCCTCCCCTTTTGCCCTGGATGAGAAAACCCTTTTTCTGGAGACAAATGTTTTCTTCATTCATCAGTATTTAAGAATAAAAATTACTTTCTCTGTCATCAATTCCCTCCAAATGTGTGTTGATATCTGACAGGGCTATTTTTTTATTTATTTTTACACGACTACCCATTAGCCAATCAGAACGCTTGTACTGTCGTTGCCATGTAATAATTCATATTTATTCATAAGGAAAATGTAAGATAGCGGTCTAAATCCTGCCCAGAGGAGACGCAGGTCGAGGACCGCATACTTAGTGGAATGCTGCTTATGTTTCAACTTTGTCAGAAAACATTTTTGGCGATGGATGCCCTTTTTTGGGGGGTTTGAGCACCTGCCCCCCAAAATGTCTGTGCACGTGCCTGCATGCTCGGCTCTGAAGCGGAGCGAGTGGGAACATCCAGTGGAGGTGGGTTGTGCGGAGCTCTGTGGACCAACAGTTGTGTTTCCTGTCTGGCACAAGTAACAAAACATAAAAACACGGCTGGCAATCATTTAGAGAAAAAAAATGTAATCTAAATTGTATGTGTTTTTTTATTGATGTTTTTTTACCGATTTCAACACAATTCTTTTCATACCTCTCCTTCTAAACTCCCAATTGTATGACGATACAAGTGATGAATGTTATTTCTGAATTGTCTCTGTGGATGTCGTGTTATGCAATCCACCGTACGGCTTTATGTTTCTATATTTATGTTCACTTGAGTCCACGAGGAGATTACAAACAAAAGTAAAGTAACATTTTCTCTAGTGTTTTATTTTGCCGGGCTTGGCCTCGTTTGAACTCGGTGGGTGAGTTCAGGTCATTTATTGATCCAGGTATTACACGCACGCTCCTGTCGGGTTCGACCAATGTGTTTACGCGCCACACTGATGTAGTACCCCCGCTCCGCCACAAGAGGTCCATGTACACCACAGAATCGCCAACCAGTGTGCCTGGAGACGCGCACGGCGTTTCTCAATTCCAAGTCTACTGAGTACAGACTTGTGTTCTTTTGGAGTCTGGACTGACGAGTTTGGTCTTGGGAGTCCAGACTCCGGAGGACCGGAGGACCGGTGTTTCTGCGACTGGAACAGCAGCTGACCTGATGACGTCACCACATCAGCTATTCTTGCTCATGAGTTTACTCCAATTATTCACTGTAAATACTTTTTTACAGTCAAACAAAATATGACAACCCTGCTTTTTTCATTATCCTTTAAATATAATTATTTTATTTTGAATTGTGTGTGTGGATGGATATATATATATATACACAACATTCAAAATAAAATAATCATACACATATAATTGTATATATATTGTGTACAAAATAAAAACCATATATATGTTTTATAAATATTTAGATTATATATAAACATGCATATATATAATAAATGTTATATATATATATATATTTGTATGTATATATAGTTATATTACACATGTAATTGCAAACAATTCGGTCAAAAGACACAGCTATAGTTCAACGTTACATGACATGAAATTACATTACATCACATTACATGAAATTATTACATGACATTACATTGCATTACATTACAGTACATTGTAATGTAATATTATTATGTAAACACAGCCGACAGTTGGTGTTGGTCTTCAGTGGTGAGCGAGCTGGCTCCTCACCTTCTCCTCCAGATGCTGCTGGACTTCATGTTCTATTTCCCTGTTGGTGGTTTTCTGCTGTCTTCATGTTGCAAGTGAAGGTTAGTTGGGTGGCAAGGAAGCAATATCAAATAAATCAAAGCATATAAATAAATCCTTTGCAAACTGGAGTTCATTCAACTCGCTGGCAAAAATGAAAATATTTGTATTTATTCATTTTGTTTTCAAAACTAAAAACGTCCTCCTCCTCCTCCTCCTCCAACATGTGTGAGCGAATAGATGAGATAAAAGAAAGCGCTCTGGAATGAGGTAGACATTGCCAGAATGCGCATAAGACAAGAAGGTAGTATTAATGGTGCATGATAAGACATTTTCTTTTCTTTTTTTAAAAACGCCACAGATTTTCTCATGACCTCTTTCAGGAGCAAAAACAGTGTTTCATAGCTAAGTTGTCAGCTCTGTGAGCTTTTTCCAAAAAAAATGCTTCAATCATATGAAATAAGTCCTTTTAAAAAGGGAAGGATGGATGGCGTGATTTTGTCCTTCGACCACGCGGCCTACCTGTCGTTTCCCTTGATGCCCCGTCAGCCACAACTTGGAGTAGGAGAAGAACCCCCGTCTCAAGTTGTATAACGAAGAGGACGAGGTCGTGAAGGTGAGTTGTGAGTTCTGTGAGGATCTTTTCAAATGGGCGAGACAGAATGACAAGAAAATAAATGAATAAAACAGGCGGCAAGAAACAGGGTGAGAGTATATTTAGGGTCCTCGTCGACTTCGTCGTAGAGGAACCTATTGTTATTGAAAGGATTATTCTCGGTCCGCAAGAAACGTCGACTGTCCGCACCCCGTACGCCCCAGCAGACTTAAATTCCACATGCAGAAGCAGACTGGTGAAAATTTTCATATTATTGAGTTTTCGTATTAGTACATAAAGAAATGGCTCTATAGCGCCCCCTACAAACTTTCTTTTTCGGTAGCAATAGTTTTCTTCCCCCGATGACGGATTGACTTGAGATTTGGTCCAGAGGTCAGAATTGACCTGCTCTACAAAAAAGCCTCTCAGACCCCTAAGCTCCGCCTACTTAGATTTTCCGCCATTTTGAATTTTGTTAAAAACACTTTGTTTAACTCCTCTGAAACGCTTCGTCCAAATCATACACAACTTGCTGTGGTTCATTATCGGTTCGATGCCATCATAAATCTTTGAACGATTGTTGATATGTCATTGTTTCCAGAAGATATGGACCAATGAACATCCAAGGGGTGTGGCCTAATATGTAAAGACACCTAACTTCCAAATCACTTGGCCTACCTTCACCAAATTTGTAGCCTATGTCCACAAGGACACCCTTAACCTACCTTGATTTTTTCATAATATTTGAACATTAGGGGGCGCTACAATCAATCCCTCAAAATATGCCTTTTTGGCCTTTTTCCATGTTTTTAGGGGTTGTAAAACAGTTAACTCCTCCTAGAGCTTAAACCCGATTCATTCCAAACTTGGCCAGTATTGTCTTGAGACCTTTGTCTTGAACAATCTTTGAAAGATTTCAAAAATATTAAACTATGTGCGTTTGCCAGACCGGCAAAGAAACGCCATTCGCCATGAAAATTGACGTTGTTGTAACTCAGCCATACATAATGGAATCTGCTCCATATTTCTCATACATCATGACATAATGACCCTGAAGACATCCATATGCTAATTTTTTTTCTGGACTTAGCGCCAACTAGTGCCACTAGGAAGTTACATGTTTTTTACTTTTATACACTGCTCCTCGCAGATTATTCAGATCGCTCTCAAAATATACCAGAATAGACTTAAGACCTCGATGCTTCCCTGTGGAGCTTGTAGCGACACGTTGAATCACATTCGCGTGTAATTTACATGACAAGGTCTAGACTTCACATGGATACACGTGATGCATGTATATGTTCAAATTGTCACAGCGTCCCCTGCTGGTAACCCTGGACTCGCTCAAATCTGCTCCAAACTTCTCATGCTTCGTAGAATTCAAGGCCTGAGGATATCAACAACCTTTTTTTCACTCAGAGTCAAGCACCACCGACTAGCAGTAAAATCAGTGTCGCGTGACGGTCAAACGCCCGAACGCCGTGCGTGCGCTCTCGGCCGAGGGGGCCGGCGTCCGGCGTCCGGCGTCCGGCCAGCACCCCCGACTGTTATTAGGGTCCTCGTCGACTTCGTCGTAGAGGAACCTATTGTTATTGAAAGGATTATTCTCGGTCCGCAAGAAACGTCGACTGTCCGCACCCCGTACGCCCCAGCAGACTTAAATTCCACATGCAGAAGCAGACTGGTGAAAATTTTCATATTATTGAGTTTTCGTATTAGTACATAAAGAAATGGCTCTATAGCGCCCCCTACAAACTTTCTTTTTCGGTAGCAATAGTTTTCTTCCCCCGATGACGGATTGACTTGAGATTTGGTCCAGAGGTCAGAATTGACCTGCTCTACAAAAAAGCCTCTCAGACCCCTAAGCTCCGCCTACTTAGATTTTCCGCCATTTTGAATTTTGTTAAAAACACTTTTTTTAACTCCTCTGAAACGCTTCGTCCAAATCATACACAACTTGCTGTGGTTCATTATCGGTTCGATGCCATCATAAATCTTTGAACGATTGTTGATATGTCATTGTTTCCAGAAGATATGGACCAATGAACATCCAAGAGGTGTGGTCTAATATGTAAAGACACCTAACTTCCAAATCACTTGGTCTATCTTCACCAAATTTGTAGCCTATGTCCACAAGGACACCCTTAACCTACCTTGATTTTTCATAATATTTGAACATTAGGGGGCGCTACAATCAATCCCTCAAAATATGCCTTTTTGGCCTTTTTCCATGTTTTTAGGGGTTGTAAAACAGTTAACTCCTCCTAGAGCTTAAACCCGATTCATTCCAAACTTGGCCAGTATTGTCTTGAGACCTTTGTCTTGAACAATCTTTGAAAGATTTCAAAAATATTAAACTATGTGCGTTTGCCAGACCGGCAAAGAAACGCCATTCGCCATGAAAATTGACGTTGTTGTAACTCAGCCATACATAATGGAATCTGCTCCATATTTCTCATACATCATGACATAATGACCCTGAAGACATCCATATGCTAATTTTTTTTCTGGACTTAGCGCCAACTAGTGCCACTAGGAAGTTACATGTTTTTTACTTTTATACACTGCTCCTCGCAGATTATTCAGATCGCTCTCAAAATATACCAGAATAGACTTAAGACCTCGATGATGCTTCCCTGTGGAGCTCGTAGCGACACGTTGAATCACATTCACATGTAATTTACATGACAAGGTCTAGACTTCACATGGATACACATGATGCATGTATATGTTCAAATTGTCACAGCGTCCCCTGCTGGTAACCCTGGACTCGCTCAAATCTGCTCCAAACTTCTCATGCTTCGTAGAATTCAAGGCCTGAGGATATCAACAAGCCTTATTTCACTCAGAGTCAAGCGCCACCGACTAGCTAAGAAAAATCAGTGTCGCGTGGCGGTCAAGCGCCCGCGCCGTGCGTGCGCCTCGGCCGAGGGCGGCGTCCGCCAGCACCCCGACGTGCGAAGCAGGAAGAGGACCCGTTCATCGCTGCTTGCAGCTTTAATTAGGGTCCTCGTCGACTTCGTCGTAGAGGAACCTATTGTTATTGAAAGGATTATTCTCGGTCCATCAAGAAGCGTCGACTGTCCGCACCCGTATGCCCCAGCAGACTTAAATTCCACATGCAGAAGCAGACTGGTGAAAATTTTCATATTATTGAGTTTTCGTATTAGTACATAAAGAAATGGCTCTATAGCGCCCCCTACAAACTTTATTTTCGGTAGCAATAGTTTTCTTCCCCGATGACGGATTGACTTGAGATTTGGTCCAGAGGTCAGAATTGACCTGCTCTACAAAAAGCCTCTCAGACCCCTAAGCTCCGCCTACTTAGATTTTCCGCCATTTTGAATTTTGTTAAAACACTTTTTGTTTAACTCCTCTGAAACGCTTCGTCCGAATCATACAACACTTTCTGTGGTTCGTTATTGGTTCAATGCCATCATAAATCTTTGAAGGATTCTTGATATCTCATTGTTTCCAGAAGATATGGACCAATGAACATCGAAGGGGTGTGGCCTAATATGTAAAGACACCTAACTTCCAAATCACTTGGCCTACCTTCACCAAATTTGTAGCCTATGTCCACAAGGACACCTTTAACCTACCTTGATTTTTCATAATATTTGAACATTAGGGGCACTACAATCAATCCCTCAAAATATGCCTTTTGGCCTTTTCCATGTTTTTAGGGTTGTAAAACAGTTAACTCCTAGAGCTTAAACCCGATTCATTCCAAACTTGGCCAGTATTGTCTTGAGACCTTTGTCTTGAACAATCTTTGAAAGATTTCAATAATATTAAACTATGTGCGTTTGCCAGACGACCGCAAAGAAACGCCATTCGCCATGAAAATTGACGTTGTTGTAACTCAGCCATACATAATGGAATCTGCTCCATATTTCTCATACATCATGACATAATGACCCTGGAGACATCCATATGCTAATTTTTTTTCTGGATAACTCAGCCATACATAATGGAATCTTTTTCTGGACTTAGCGCCAACTAGTGCCACTAGGAAGTTACATGTTTTTACTTTTATACACTGCTCCTCGCAGATTATTCAGATCGCTCTCAAAATATACCAGAATAGACTTAAGACCTCGATGATGCTTCCCTGTGGAGCTCGTAGCGACACGTTGAATCACATTCACATGTAATTTACATGACAAGGTCTAGACTTCACATGGATACACATGATGCATGTATATGTTCAAATTGTCACAGCGTCCCTGCTGGTAACCCTGGACTCGCTCAAATCTGCACCAAACTGCTCATGCTCCGTAGAATTCAAGGCCTGAGGATATCAGCAAGACTTTTTGCACTCAGAGTCAAAGCAGCACCGACTAGCAAAGTAAAATCAGTGTCGGCGTGAGGCGGTCAACGCCCAACGCCGCGCGTGCGCCTCGGCCGAGGGCCGGCGTCCGCCAGCACCCCGACGTGCGAAGCCGGAAGAGGTCCCGTTCTTCCCTGCTTGCAGCTTTTAGGGTCTGTCGAGAGGAACCTATTGTTATTGAAAGGATTATTCTCGGTCCGCAAGAAACGTCGACTGTCCGCACCCGCACGCCCAGCAGACTTAAATTCCACATGCAGAAGCAGACTGGTGAAAATTTTCATATTATTGAGTTTTCGTATTAGTACATAAAGAAATGGCTCTATAGCGCCCCTACAAACTTTATTTTTCGGTAGCAATAGTTTTCTTCCCCACATGAAGGTTTGTATTGAGATTTCGTCCAGAGGTCAGAATTGACCTGCTCTACAAAAAGCCTCTCAGACCCCTAAGCTCCGCCTACTTAGATTTTCCGCCATTTTGAATTTTGTTAAAACACTTTTGTTTAACTCCTCTGAAACGCTTCGTCCAAATCATACACAACTTGCTGTGGTTCATTATCGGTTCAATGCCATCATAAATCTTTGAACGATTGTTGATATGTCATTGTTTCCAGAAGATATGGACCAATGAACATCCAAGGGGTGTGGTCTAATATGTAAAGACACCTAACTTCCAAATCACTTGGTCTATCTTCACCAAATTTGTAGCCTATGTCCACAAGGACACCCTTAACCTACCTTGATTTTTTCATAATATTTGAACATTAGGGGGCGCTACAATCAATCCCTCAAAATATGCCTTTTTGGCCTTTTTCCATGTTTTTAGGGGTTGTAAAACAGTTAACTCCTCCTAGAGCTTAAACCCGATTCATTCCAAACTTGGCCAGTATTGTCTTGAGACCTTTGTCTTGAACAATCTTTGAAAGATTTCAAAAATATTAAACTATGTGCGTTGCTGAACGGCCAAAGCGCCATTCGCCATGAAAATTAGCGTGCGCGCAGACTGGAAAAGAAACGCCATTCGCCATGAAAAATTGACGTTGTTGTAACTCAGCCATACATAATGTGATTCTGCTCCATATTTCTTACACATCATACATAATGACCCTGGAGACATCGATATGCTAATTTTTCCATATGCTAATTTTTTCTGAAAAGGAAAAACTACCTGGAAAAGCGCCATTCGCCATGAAAATTGACGTTGTTATAACTCAGCCATACATAATGGAATCTGCCATATTTTACTCATACATCATGACATAATGACCCTGAGACATCCATATGCTAATTTTCCATATGCTAATTTTTTCTAAATCAACGCCATTCGCCATGAAAATTGACGTTGTTGTAACTCAGCCATACATAATGGAATCTGCTCCATATTTCTCATACATCATGACATAATGACCCTGAAGACATCCATATGCTAATTTTTTTTTTCTGGACTTAGCGCCAACTAGTGGCACTAGGAAGTTACATGTTTTTACTTTTATACACTGCTCCTCGAGATTATTCAGATCGCTCTCAAAATATACCAGAATAGACTTAAGACCTCGATGATGCTTCCTGTGGAGCTCGTAGCGACACGTTGAATCACATTCACATGTAATTTACATGACAAGGTCTAGACTTCACATGGATACACATGATGCATGTATATGTTCAAATTGTCACAGCGTCCCTGCTGGTAACCCTGGACTCGCTCAAATCTGCTCCAAACTTCTCATGCTTCAGAGAATTCAAGGCCTGAGGATATCAAAGCCTTTTTCACTGGAGTCAGCGCCACCGACCAGCAAAGTAAAATCAGTGTCGGCGATTTAACGGTCAAACGCCCAATCGCGGCGCCTCGGCCGAGGGGGCCGGCGTCCGGCCAGCACCCCCGACGTGCGAAGCAGGAAGAGGACCCGTTCATCGCTGCTTGCAGCTTTAATTAATATTGTTATTGTATTTTGTATTTTATTGTGCACCCGCTGCTGTGATCCTGCAATTTCCCCACTGTGGGACTAATAAAGAAATATCTAATCTAATCTAAAATAAGCGGTGTTCAGTGCTATTTCTGTGTTGGTCTACTTTCATTGAAAGACACAACACCTAGATGTTTTCTTCAATTCCTGATGATATGATTTTACTTTTAAACAACTATTTTATTACATTAAAGAGCCGAGAGTTTTTTTCAGCGTAAGAAATAGATGTGTGGCGGGAGTGCGTGAGTTAAGACCGAAATGCGTGAGTCTCACGCTCAATGCGTGACACTTGAGAGCCCTGCATTGCTCACCAGTGCGCCGGAGCTCCACCGCGAGCCGAGAGAAGAGTTGTTGAGGGGTGTGGGGTACTTGACTTTTCGTCCCGATGTGCGCACACGCCGTCTGCGGCGCGCGAGACGGAGATCGGAGTCGTGTTAACGCGACACGTAGAGACAGAATGACATGCTGCTGGTTCGAGACGACCAACAACAGACGGATTGGAAGCTCATTCTGCGCATGCGTTAAATGCGTAAATAAAAAAAAACTAGTTAAACCTGTAATTTAATTAATTGAGTTAACACGTTATTTTTCACAGCACTAATATAAATATAAAAAATATATTTCTTTATATAAACATATGTCTAAATTATGATTTTATATTTAAATAAACATATATATTAAAAGGTATTTCTTGAAAATAACATATATAAAGTATAATTTGTCATATATATATATATAATATATCTTTTTATATGTATATAAAATATATGTTGTATATATAAAATATAATATATATATAAATATATTTCATATAAATAAATAAATATATAAAATATAACAAATTATATTTTAAATATATATATACAACATATATTTAATTATATACATATGTATAAATTCTAATTTTATATTTATAGAAACATATATATTTGTTGTTGTCTTTTTGTTTTTACCACAAATAATATGAAACCCGACTCTAATAACGCCTGGTTGACCCTCGTGAAGGCGGGTCTTAGGCCACGTCACTCTTATCTCGTCCAATCAGCGAGCTACGTGTTTCACGCGCAGGGTTCACAGGTCAGGGGTTGCCAACGAAAGAGGAAGATGGCGGCCGGCGGACCGAGCTGTAGGAAACGATGAAACAGATAATACTCAAATAGAAACGCGCATGTAGGCACGTTGCGACCACTATCCTTTAAGGCTGTTACGAGGAGGAACAAGGACACGAATGGCGCTGATTTACGGCTTGTTATGGCGGCTACTGCTGGTTCTGGTCCACATCAACAGAGCGCTGGTCCTCTGGCTCCGCGTCCGTCTTCGGAGCTGGAAGGGGCGGCTGTGGGAGCGGGCGATGGCCGGTCTGCTGCTGCCGGTAGCCCTCGCCGGGTTCCCGGACCACCAGAAACGGCTGGATCAAAACCCCGATGCCAACGCGAACCCGGTGACCGGGAACAGCAGTGCGGGTCGCCGGTCCCGATGGCTCTCTGACGGGAGGTCTCTGGAGAAGCTGCCGGTCCACATCGGCCTGTTGGTGACGGAAGAAGAACCGAGCTACACGGACATCGCCAACCTGGTGGTCTGGTGCATGGCTGTGGGCATTTCTTACGTCAGCGTCTACGATAATCACGGTAAACAACCGGACTCCCGGTCCGCCTCTCTCCGGGGTTCTACGGGCCAAACACAGGCATCGACCTTTAATGTCTTCTTCTTTTGGACGTAACTTCTGCTGTTTGTTATGACATGTTAGCTGGAACACAAGTCATTTAACTCCCTCTGAAACTGTCTTAATATGCAGTGTGACTGGGGGGCTCTGATGTCCCCAATTGATCCCCCCCCCCTCCCCTAGTGTCCGTCATGTCACGTGACTGTATAAGTTGCATCGATTAGTTCCACTTGATGAGCCTGTGTTGTGGACAAATAGTTGAGCTACAGAAACTCATTTCCAAACAACATAGGAGGCTTTTAAAAAATAAAGTTTTTAGTCTGACCCCGTGTGACCCCGTGTGACCTATCCCAGCCTCCTGTAGAGGTCCACAGTTCAGATGGAAGGCCACGATCCCAGTTTAGCTCGCAAGCGGTGTGTCCCAGACTGGGATCCATCAGCCGGCCGGTTCCTCCCCAAAAGCAACGTCGCCCTGCTGGAAAAGAGCTGAAGTTATAGAATCCGACCACATGATGCAAATCGGTCGTGTAGATTCAGTTTATTTGTAGAGTCCATTTTCACAAATTAGAAATGTGTCTCAGTGCTTTACCATCTGTACACATTGACATCCCTGACCTTTGACCTCACATCGGATCAGGAACAACTCTCAACAAACCTTTCACGGGGAAAAAAGGGCAGAAATCTTCTGGAGAGCAACAGAGGAGGATCCCCCTCCAGGATGGACAGGTGCAATAGATGTCATGTGACCAGAAGGAATCATTACACACAAATTAAAACACAATCCGATGTATTTCACATATCTGTATTTACTCCCCCTGTGACTTGAAGTAACTTGACCCGGTTTCCATTTTTTTCGCTTTCCAACTGCTGCGTCTCAAATGTCCTCCTGATGTCTTTATCCTCCATCGGTCTCTCCGCTCAGGTGCTTTTCGGAAGAACAACTCCCGCCTGCTGGAGGAGATCGGGAGGCAGCAGCAGGACCTGCTCGGCGCCGAAGGCTCCAAATGCAACGTGGATTTCCTGAGCCGCGGCGGTGACGACCGGCAGCACCACGGTACGGGCTGAAGGGCAGCTGGTCAGCTGTGTTTACACTTCTGTGTGGTGGTCACCGTTCCTTTAACGGAAGAGATATACGTTAAAGAGCTTACAGCACCTGGTGTTCCCAGGAGGTCTCCCATCCAAGTACTAACCAGGCCCGACTCTGCTTAGCTTCCAAGATCTGACGTGATCTGGCGTCACCTGACTGGTGTGGTCGTAGGAAATATGTTCGCCCACATTTATTTTTATTTTTTAATCTCTCAATAAGTTTTGTTTTTCATAATACAATAATAATGAAAATGTCTTATTAATAATTTTTCTCAAATGATAAAACTGCAACGTTTTGGAGGAATAAATTAAAGAGCTTACAGCACCTGGTATTCCCAGGCGGAGGAGAAATCTATTGTCGTGCATTACGAGGATGCAGGGTTCGTACGGTCATGGAAAACCTGGAAAAGTCATGGAAGATAAAAATATAAATTTCCAGGCATGGAAAAGTCCTGAAAAAAACAGTTTTGGAAAACTCATGGACATTTGTTATATTCACGCTTTGTGTATATATGCTGTTTGCTTTGGAATTCTCATTGTTAGTTTAAATACTACATATTCTCACTTTTTCATGGACACACTGAGATTTCATAACATATTTGGTCATGGCAATTTGGTTTAAAGTTATGGAAAGTTATTGGTCAACATGTGTATGAACCCTGGGATGGAATGGAAAAAGAGCTCACAGCCCTGTATAAAATAACTCCAACGTCCGACTGTCCCTGAAAGCAACTCACAGTAGCCTCTAGAAGTGACACTCCTGTTATTGCCTCACTCGCAGTAGGGCACAGTTGATATTTATGAATATAAACGCTCTAATCCAGGCCATAACCTTGTTATCTGTTGACGCGGCTGCATTATAATCCAGAGCCAGAGTCGGGATGAACCCTTCTGGCTGGGTTCGATAATCCAGTGGAAGTAATGGCCGCTGGACTTCCTGTCGGTCTCCGCTCCAGCAGGAAGTCGGTGATACCCGCGTCACGCTCGGCGTGTCGGTCGCCCTGCCGTTGCCCCGGCCGCCGCGCGGAGCGTCGCCACGACGATGACGGTGCAAAGTGCAAACAACAATAAACGGGCCGGCGCAATGAAGCGACCATTTTGATATCGCCTCCTCGGGACACTGTGGACGCAGTGACCCCGAAGCCCCTCGGGTCTATCGGCGTCTGAAAGTAAAGGAGGAGATCACGGACAACAGGTCGTTGACCCCTGACCCGGTCGTTCTGTTGGATGAATGCCGGTATGAGAGGATTGCGCTCCCCTCTGTGGTTTTAGGCCCGGTCCCAAAGGCCCCAGCTGAATTTATTATGGGCTTTTATTTTATCCCTGATTCATTCGGGACGTTTTACAAATTTTTTTTTTGTCACTTACATTTTTTTTATTCGTTGAGTAATATAAACGTAAAACAAGTAAAAAAATGTCAGTCATAAACATATATATACATACACATACATACATACA